>NC_046155.1:103486260-103724361 GCF_011064425.1 Rattus rattus
GCAAAGATTAAAACAGAGACTGAAGGAACACCCATTCAGAGCCTGCCCTACATGTGGCCAGTAAGAGCACCAGAACTGAGAACAGGGACCCCGCTGAAGGGAAAGAAAAAACAAATTTCACAGTGATGTTCACAACCAGAATATGACTTTGATATAAATAATTTAAAAATGTGGTAGAGATCAAATACACTACAAACTGTATGCCTGTATAGATAACAAAGACACCTTTCATGTCAGGCATTGGCAGACAGAAGCATGGAAACCTCTCTGAGTTCCTGGATGGAACCACAAGTCCCACTCCTATTGGAATCAGAGGTAGTGGGGAGGTAAAAGTAGAAATAATATCCACTGATGAAGTGACTAACTTGACAGTTGCAAATGTGCTTTATGCATGCTTAGAAATACAAAAGGCTATTAACTGTTAAGGCTATTACTGCTGCCTGACTAGTCAGTCATTTTATGCGGTACTAATATTACAAGGAAACTTTCTCATGTGCTATTACAAGGAAACTTTTCATCTCCAAGTTGAGTGCATATTATGTTATGGTTTGTGCTTTGGTGTTCTTGAGAAGCAATCACAATAGAAGTCAGTTAGAACTGCTTTGGGTAATTAACCACAATAAGTTTAAACTAGAATTAACTGCCCGACAGAACCCCCTGTATCTGTGTATGAGTTTTATGGTTTGTCTTTAAAGCTGCTCCTGGGATGGACCCCAACACAAGAGGGATACCTGCACCAATATAAAAAGGCATTTGGAATAAGACCTCCATTTTTAATGAAGGTTGAGTAAAGTTTTAGGTTTCCAATAACTTTCTGGTAATTGACATCCTACATGGCAGACAGAGATGTGCACATGGGTAACTGGCATCCTGGTTGGCAAGTTAAGACATGAATGTTAGAAAAGGCAAGTCCCCTGCCACAACTGAATACCCTAACTAATGAGAGCAGAATAAATGTACAACAAAGACATGCTCCTAAGGCTGTCCCCTATCTCCAGATCCTGACTGGTGGAATAACTTGTCACAGGTATTTGTGGATTTCAGGCTTAAAAGCCTTGTAGGATTCAGACTTGTTGTCACAATCAGCTCCAAAGTCTGAATTATGGCCCTGACTGATTAGTCCTTAGGTGAATGCTCAATAAACTATCCCTGTGTGAGATCAGTGTTCGTGTTGTTTGTGCTTGGATTCCTGGACCCCCAACAATATCTACCCATGATCCTCTCTCTTCTCTCCAAGGTTCAGTTTTAGTACTGTTCATAATAAAATAATAAAATACCATTTCCTCGATTTCCCCAGCTTCTGACCCTGAGTCACAATAGACTATAGGAAGAGCATCACCGGGAAGAAGACAGCAGCACTGAGGGGGGCAATGGCTTCCATGTCCCCTGACACTCAGACGTTGGGTTCTCCTGTAGTATTACCTGCAGCATTTCCATAGTTGAGAGCTCCAACTGATGTTCTACATCTGAGATGCAGTCTCTCACGGACTCCCTCTGCTGCACCAGCTCATTTCCAGCCTCTTCCAGCCTTTTCACAACATCTTCTTTCTCTTTCTTCAGCTCCTGCAGCTCTTCATTCTCCTTGGAGTCCAGGAGCTCTCTTAGCCCGTTAATCTCTATTTGAACACTTTTTATATCACTCTGGATTTCATTCTTTAGGGGTAAGAAAAAAGAGAGAAGTTCAGTCTGTCCAAATGGGACAGGGAGATAGAGAAACACTGTTTGGGGTGGGGAGCTTTTACAGGGAATTGAGCTTGGGAAAGGGTAGGGATTTTTAGGGAAGCATAAGTTTCCTTTTAATATCTGTTCAGGATATTTCAAAACAAAAATCTTCGGTCACTTTTACCAAGGTCACGTGAGCCGGAGTGGGATGACTGAATGTGACTCAGTTTTCAAACAGTCATCTAAGAGACTTGTCCTCCCTGCAATACTTTTCATTCCACCTCTGAACTCTTAAGAGAAGCTAAACCCTGAGAATAGAACTGTGGCCTATTCCCAAGTATATTACAGAACATTTGGAGTTTCGGAAGGTACCACAGGAGTTGGACCCAGCAGTCATTCTGACCAAGTACCCTCCATGATGCCAGCTCCTCACAGAGCCCAGCTCAGTTTTGATACAGTGACTCTGCATCTCCAGCTCCAGAGGAACCAATAAGGAGGAGTAATCAAGGCCTCTTGGCCTCATGAAATCCCAAGAGGTAAAGATCCCAGGAGCTTCTTGACCTGGTCCCTCCTGGGCATCAGGCTGACTCCCTTAGGAAGGGTCCCCACTTGCCTCCAAGTAAGTTCTCTGCTCTTGAATGGCATCCTGCCATTCATCACATCTTTTCTCTTTTTCCATCAGCTTTTGCAGAGCTTCCTGCAGCTTCTCCTGTGAGAAAGGAATTGTAGCAGAGTCAAGTTGTGTGATTAGTAGGACTGCTGTCCCTAAGCAAAGGTCAAGAAACTCTTCAGGAAAGCCTGGAAGCCTAGGACTGTTCTCTTTTGAAAAAACTCGTGTCAATATTTATGTACATAAAATATGTAAGTCTTAAAAGTCTATGGTTCGATTGATTTTTGTGTTTTCTACCCACCATCCCCATATAGACAAAGACAGAAAAATCTCTCTAAGTCAGTCATCCCACTCAGTAGAAACCTTTTATTTTGCTTCTAGCATTAGAAAGCCAGGACCCTTTTGTTAGTTTTCTGATCATAACTATATACATACATCACGTGCCCCTACAATGTGGTGTTTGACACCTGCACTGTTTTTTAACTGGGTCATGTTGTGCAGCCCTGGCTTGCCTGTAGCTACTGTGTAGACAGGTACACTCCTGAAACTCAAGAGACCGATGAGTGTCAGCTGCCACAGCTGTAGGATTAAAACCTGCGCAACATTGGCCACTCGAACATTCTTTTTTCTTTTCCTTTCTTCCTCCATTTAATTGCATTTTTTGTAGTTAAGTTTCTTCCTTTCACTGAAAATAGACTTTTCATACAATATATATTTCAAGGCACCTTTTAAAAAAAGTATTTATTCAAGTATATGAGTGCTCTGTCTGTATGCCTGTATAACAAAAGAAAGCATCAGATTCCATTATAGATGGTTGTGAGACACCATGTGGTTGTTCAGAATTAAACTCAGGACCTCTGCAAGAAACAGTCTGTGCTCTTAAGTGCTAAGTCACACAATATAGCCTCATACAATATAGTCTGATTAAGTTTTTCCCTCTTATTACTTCTCCTGGTTCCTCATTACTTCCCTTCCCCTCCCATCCAGATCTCCACCCTTGTGTTTCTTGTTAGAAAACAAAGAGGCACCTGTTCTCAGCAGCACATGGGCGAGTAGACCCTATACCTTTCCTGAGCAACACAGTAGAGCCGATCCCTGTGCCAGGGGATTAGGTGAGATGACCCAAGTGTGTGAGCTGGGAGAGCTGCCTCTGCCACTTGTCTGCTGTGAGGTGACATGGAGAAGGAAGCGATTAACCCCACCTCCCCAGTCACACACGCACATCTACACTCCTTGCTACCTATCAGATGCAGGAGAGCTGGCCTTGCTGCTTACTTAGGCAGGATAGTAGACCTGACCCTGATGATGGGTGTGCTAGTAAGCAGGCCTTACGGGTGTGTGTATGAGTGGGTGAGAGCTGGCCTTGCAACTTGTCTGCTGTGTAACAGCATAGGTGAGGGAGAGATACCCTCCTTCACCCTTGACCCTTGACACCTACATAGAGCAGGAGAGCTGACCCTGTGTCATGAGAGCAGGAGAGCTGGTCCTGCCCCTGAACTGCTGTGGCACTCAGGAGAGCTGGTCCTGCACCTTGACTGGGCAGCACAGTAGAGCGGGCCCTGGATGTAGGTGTTGCAGGTTAGTGTTGTGGTTTGCCTTGCCAAGATATAATATAGATAACATGGTTAATGAACAGAATTGATGGACTGGGTGATCAGCATATTGTTGGTTTTATAAATTGCAGAATGGTAATAATACTTAGTTCACCTATGTATAGGGAAAAGGTTTTTTAACTGGACAAAAAGGGGGAAATGTTGTGGTTTGCCTTGGAGTTCTCTCTGAATTTGTGGAATAAAGGCAAGAGCACTAGATTTGGGCAGAGGACGAGTCAGGAGCAGGAGGGGGATTAGATTCAGAGGTTAGGTTGAGAGAGGACAGTTGGCGACAGTTGAGCCAGTGGAACCTGAGCAGGAGGGGGAGAGGATGGTACAGTTGAGAGAGTGAGGGGGAAGAGAAGGAAGCTAGGAGGAAAAGGGGATGGTTTAGAGACAGGATGGGGAACTGAGAAGAGTTAGAAGAGACAGGAGATGGAGAGAGGGGAGAAGCTAGGAGTCGTTGTAAGAGAAAGAGAAACTAAAGCATGAAAGAGTTGATATATTTGGGAGAGTGAGTAAAGAAAAGAGAGAGAGAGAGGAGAAGCAAGGAGTCGTTGTGGGAGAAGGAGAAGCTGGAGACCTGGCAAATAAAAGGTGCAAGGGATAGATGGTACCGGGCTTTGTATGTTTAAGTGGGCAATTATATCTTACCAATTGGGTCTAAGATTATTGTGTGGTGTGTTCTTTTGTGTAAGAGTCTCAGTGTAAGAAAGTGTGTGGCTGGGCTGTGTTTCCGCCAAGATATCCAGCAGATATCTGGGAAACTGAGGTGTAAGGACCCTAGCAGGGTAAAAACACCAGTTGTATGTTCTTTTGTGTAAGAGTTTCAGTATAAGAAAGTGTGTGTCTGGGCTGTGTTTCTGCCAAGATATCCAGCAGATATCTGGGGCACTGAGGTGTGGAACCCTAGCAGGGTAAAACACCGAGAGAAAAACAGTTACCGTTTTGTTTTTACTTTTACTTTTTTATTATTATTTCTATTTTTATTTTTTTACAACAACAGGTTAGCTGGCCCTAATGGTGTGAATGCAGGAGAGCCCTCCCTCTTGTCTGCTGGGCAGTGGTGCAGACAACGGAGAAACACCCTCCTCCCTTTACCCCTTGCCATCTATGGCAGTCAGGAGAACTGGCACAGGGTCATGAGAGTGAGAGAATTGGCCATGTCTCACCAGCTTAAAAACTTGGGAGAGAGTGGAAGGGGAAGGCCCTGGTCCTGCTAAGACTGAACCCCCAGTGAAAGCAATTGTAATGGGGGGAGGATGGGGAGGGGAACACCCATATAGAAGGGGAGGGAGAGGGGCTAGGGGGATGTTGGCCCGGAAACTGGGAAAGGGAATAACATTCTAAAATGTAAATAAGAAATACTCAAGTTAATAAAAAATGCAAAAAAAAAAAAAAAAAAAACTTGGGAGAGGTGGCCCTGTACCTCACATGGGCATCAGGATAGAGCTGGTTCTGGTTACCAGGATTGCTGGTCAGTGGGACTCAAAGGTGTGAGAGAGCCTGCAGGCTGACCAGCACAGATACTGCTCAGGCCAAGACCCAGGGTTTAGAACTGCCCCACTGCAATATCTACCCCATCAATGAACTGCTAGAGTGCAAGAAGGGACCAGTCATATAGATCCAATACTACAGGATAATCATGACACAGGGCTACAACAGGCTATCTGAGAGGAGTCCTAGTGAGGTTCTATTATTGATAAAGTAAAAGAAGCCAGAGGCCTCAGACCAGATCAATGACTCGTTGCAATAACATTTGCAAGGAAGGAATTGTGGACTAAAGGGTATTCTGTAGGACTCAGTGTGACACACTACAGCTTTCACAATGAGTTTTTTTTATTTTCACTGATAGTGGGGAGGTTGCAAAGGTGAAGGGCAGGTAGGAAAGGAGGTGGAGATGAGTGGGATTGGAGTACATGATTAAAATTCACAAAGAACCAATAGATAGTTTAAAAAAGAAAACAAAGAGGTATGTAAGAAATAACACAATAAAAGAATATACAATCAGAGAAATAAAAAGCAAACACACTGTAATATGACAAAACAAACAAAGCATAAAAAGAGCTAAATGAAAATCACAAGAAGTGCAGAGCATATGTTTTGAACACATAAGATTCCTATAAATACTCAAGCCATGGTATAAAAGCAAAGAACCTATAAAGTTCTAAACAGAAAAAGGGAAGGAAGAGCCCTGACAATATTCTCAGAGAAACAACCTCCTACTAAGGGCCCAGTGCATTTGTGATTGCTGTACATCTACTGCTGGGCATGGGGCTTTCCTTAAGAATGGTCTATTCCCCAGCGTGACTCCTTAAAGAAAAATAATTTTTCATTTCAAGTAGCTATCAATTACAGATTGCTTCTGGGTTAGAGGTGGGTCATATGTCCACGTCTCCTTCCTGTCCCAGAATCCTATCTGGTGCAGCCCCTTTTATGTCCTGTGCATACAGCCACAGACTCTGTGAGTTTATATTTGGTCTCAAAAACAAACAACAGAAAACAAAGATCAAGCACAGAACTTGCTGCTGTGTTTCTCGTTATGGAAAGTTTCCTCTCCTCCCTGATGTTTCAGCTGCCACGTGGACATTCTCTTCACTGCTATGTGTCATGTGTGTATTAACCCCATTGTTGAAAGTCACTAGATGGCATGTTAGGTCCTTTGAATGAATTGTTAATATCATTTAATATCGAAAGGATATAAACACAGAATAAATCAGCAGGACGTTTTTTCTATAGATTTAGATTTCTCGGACACCAACTCAATTTAAAGAAGCAGTTCCAAAATATATTCTGTATCTTAGTAATTGTATTCCAGGCAGATTCTCTTACGCTCCAGTGGAATAAATCAGCATCTCTATTTAGGAGTCAAAATGTAAAGGAGTGGGGTTGGGAATTTGGCTCAGTGGTAGAGCGCTTGCCTAGCAAGCGCAAGGCCCTGGGTTCGGTCCCCAGCTCCGAAAAAAAAAAAAAGAAAAGAAAAAAAAAGTAAAGGAGTGTAGAGTGATATATCAAGTTCCAAGTCTATATTGCTCAGGTAAGTACCCTGTCACACAAAGTGGTTTTCCATCTGTTAATGTTTTCTGCTTTGTTTCCTGTATTCTCCTGCTCCTTACCTTGTACTCATGGTCCACCTCTTCAACCAGAGCTGTCTTGTGACCATGGTGCTCTTGAGATCGCTCACAAAGCCAGCAGATGGCCATCTTGTCCTTCTTACAGAAGAGCTGGAGTTTCTCTCCGTGTTGTGCACAGACATTCACCTTCTGTTCCTCCTCTGGGATGGACTTGAACCCCTTGAGTCTCTCCACTATGTTGGCCACATGTCGATTAGGCCTCAAGTTTCTAAACAGGTAACAAACTCGGCACACGGGGCAGCTGCCCTCCCCTTCTGTGTTCCTGTTCGACTCATAGTTCAGTGTGATGCAGGCTCTGCAGAAGCTATGGTTGCAATCAGTACTCACGGGTTCCTTCAGGAGCTCCAGACAGATAGGACAGGTCACCTCCTCCTTTATCATTTCCAGGACTGATGAGGCCATAGTTGCTGTGATCCTGTGTCTGTCTGTCTTGACTCCTCACACTTCTGCACTGGTGCCTATGTGATAGGGATGGGGAAAAGGGCCAAGTAAGAGTTGGAAGATCAGAATGAACCCTGTGCAGAGGCCAAGAAAGGACCACAGTGATAAGTTAAAAGAACAAAGGAAGAAATATGGAAGGAGGTTTGGTGACATAGCAAGTAGTACTTTGCCATACTTCAACTACTGTACTTTTAGGTCATCCCAAATGGCAAAATTCATGTATGAAAATGTTATTCTCTTTTACTGAAGAGTAGACAGAGTTTACTGTCAACAGCCTTGTTTGACCTCCCTTCTATCCTTGACTATCTTTCCCAGGCACAATCTTCAGTGCCAAAAGCACCAAACCTTTCATAGTTCTCACCACTCCTCTACTGTCAGCACTAGTCAGTGAGACTCACTCTGACCCTCTTGCCTGTTTCTTACCAGAAAGAGCTCAGGCTGACATGGAGTATGAACACTCCTATGTCCTAATGCACATATGCAATGGTTTCTCTGATTGTCCTCTAATAAAGGAATCTCACTTAGAAGGGGGAATAAAATAATCAAAATAGGTAGATGGAGTGAAGAAACTGGGTAGGAGAGCAGATGGTGAAGGAAATGTGGGGGTTCAGGATCAGGTGTGGGGAGGGACAGAAGAGATTTACAGATGGCTATGAGAATGAATGGAAATCTGAAATGGACAGGGGTAAGGAAGTAGGAGGCACTTCCAGGATGAGACAAAGACCTGGGATAAGGGAGGTGCCCAAAACTTAGTGGGAGTGACCTTAGCCACGGCTCATTGGGGATATGGAACCTTAGGAGTCCACCTCCCATAGCCAGACAGGAACCCCAATGGAGCGATAGGGACACCAAGTCACCCACAAAACTTCTGACCACAAATTTATCCTGTCTACAAGAAATGCATGTTGGGTGCTTGATTTAATGGATTCCCAATTAACATGGATATTTCCACATTTGCTTGTAAAATGCTGCAGGCCCCTGCCCCCAGTTGGTCTTGACTGGGAAATAAAGATTCTAGTGGCCAATGGGTGAGCAGAGGGAGAAGGGGTGAGGACTAGGAACACAGAAAGGGACAGGAGCTGCAGGAAAGAAAGCCAACCAGCCCTGTATAAATTCAGGCCACTCCCACAATTGGGTCAGGGGTAGCAGAGATGAAATAGTAATTTAGCAAGTGAGGCTGAGAATACTGAAGAGGACCTTGTGCTAATGGGGAGGCATGGGGTGGGGGTTGAGGGAGGTGTAGATTAGAACTGCCCAGCTCTTGAGCTAGTCAAGGCATATCAAAATTATGCTAGCACGCTTGTGTGCATGCAAGTGTGTGTGTGTGTGTGTGTGTGTGTGTGTGTGTGTGTGTGTGTTTCATTTGAGAATCCAGAGAGCTCTTGGGTGGGTGCAGTGTGTGCTCGACCTGTAGGAAGCCTAAGAGGTTTAAATAACTTGCTGCTAAAAATTTAGGGATAGGGGATTGGAGTAGAGACTGAGGGAATGCCCACCCAATACCTGGCCCAACTTGAGACCCATTCTACAGGCAAGTACCAATCCCTGACGTTATTAATGATACTTGTTATGCTTGCAGACAGCAGTCTAGTGTGGTTGTCTCTGAGAGGCTCCAACCATAGCTGACTTAGACAGATGCAGACAACCACAGTCAAACAGTGTATGGAGAAGGAAGAAGAAGAAGAAGAAGAAGATGAAGAAGAAGAAGAAGAAGGAGGAGGAGAAGGAGAAGGAGAAGGAGAAGGAGGAGAAGAAGGAGGAGAAGAAGGAGGAGGAGAAGGAGGAGAAGAAGGAGGAGAAGAAGAAGAGGAGAACAAGAAGAAGAAGAAGAAGAAGAAGAAGAAGAAGAAGAAGGAGGAGGAGGAGGAGGAGGAGGAGGAGGAGGAGGAGGAGGAGGAGGAGGAGGAGAAGAAGGCAGCAGCAGCAGCAGCAGCATGGTTTGGTGGTGCAGACCTCTAAATCCGGTTTCTTGGGAGGCTGAGGAGAGAGCATGGCAAATTCAAGGCTATAATGTCTCTATAGCAAAATAATGTTAAATTTGAAACACAGGGAATGGGATGGAGGGATCCCTGAGTGGTCAAGAGCACTGCCTACTCTTGCAGAGAACTGTGGTTCTGTTCCCAGCCCTCACAGAGCTCTCACAGCCCCTGTAACTTCAGTTTCAATGGATCTGACACCTTCTGGGCTCTGGCAGCATGACATGTGTATGGTGCACATATATGCATGCAGACAAATACCGTGCACATAAGATGAAATATCTGCCCACAAAAAGTATAAAAATATTGAATGAAATGGAAGATAATATAATTACATATAAGGATAACTGCACTCATGGATATGAATATTGTTAAAATACCTGTATGAGGAGCTAGACAGGATTCATGAGTTTAGGGCCCTACTTGCTCTTTCAGAGATCCTTTATTCTGTTCCTAGTTCCTGCAAGGTGATTCAGAATTGTCTATAACTCCAATCCCAGGGTACCTGACAGACTTTTTGGACATTACTGGGCTCAGGGCATTCAAGTGGTGAACAGACACATATCTAGTAAGACACTGACACAAAGATGAAAAAGTGGATCAGTTAAATGCCAATACTACCTTCATTTGGAGAGAGGGTTCAATGGTTAAGAGTACTTGGTCTTACAGAAGATACAATTTTAGTTCCTCGCTCCCACATGTAATAGCTCCCAGATGCCTATAACTCCAGCTTCAGAGAATCCAGTACCTCTGACTTCCACAGACAGTCTTCTCTTTTTTTCAAACGTATGTGCACGCAGGCAGACACACAAATACACAACTCAAACAAAATACCGTGTGTGTGCGTGTGTGTGCGTGTGTGTGTGTTTTAGACTAATAATGGTTGGTGTTACTGCAGGTATCGGCACTATTATTCTTTGGTTCTTGAGTACTGAAACGTTGCTAGGTATGTGTTCACTTTTGGCGACTGGACCTTTAGTCAAGTCAGCTCCTTCAAGTCATACTCCTTGGTTAGCTCCTCCCACAAGTTCTGTGCCACCATTGCCCTCAAGGTAAAGATTTTGAGGTTGGGTTGGTGTTTATGGTCCTCTTTTGGTGGCCTGTAGAGTACCTTCCTGTGTCAGAGACTAGAACTTAGGGGCAAAGGTTTCATGTAGTCACCAGCTTGAATCTCCATGTTCAATGAGTTATGTGGGCTCTTCCTCTGAAGTGGGCCACCACTATCATTTTGCATAGAGTGACAGGTGTCTTAGCAACAGCCTGGGTTGTTTCAGGATCTCTATGGGATCCTGTTGGTCAGTAACTCAATTGAATGCAATCCAGCCCCACTATTGGAAGCCTTGCTTGGTGACAAGAGATTGTCCGTTGAGGTTCTTCCATTATTAATAGACCTCATTAGCATCACCTCTATATACTTTAGGAAGTTTCCATTGCACTGGGTTTCCATATAATCCCTCAAATGTTCCACTATTCCACCAATATTAATCTTTTAAAAAAGAAACACTAAGAAACAATAACTAGGTTTGTTCAAATCAAACAAGAGTCTACAGACAGTACTTGTTGCTGTTGTTTTTGAGTATGTAATGGCCAAGGAAGGTCCATTTTGTGCTAGGCACCCATTTGAAATTCCTGAAAGATAAGTTCCTGGTAACTCTGACTCCTTGCTCTCCTCCCCAGATGTAAAACTGCTGTGCTGACTTTGAGAACCCATTTATTGCCTAGGACCAGGAAATGAATCAGCTCTTCCTGAAGTGAGTACAAGCAGTTTCTCAGCTACACATCTCACACAAACGAGCTGATTGTTATGTCCACTTTGAAATATACTTCCTCTAGCCTCTTCTGTGGGACGAGCCTTTAATTTGGCTACTAGCAATATTTAATGCATTCACTTCGTTATAATTTTAGTCTATGGTCTTCACCCAATGTATTTGAACTCTGTAACAATTAAAACTGTTTCTTTAAGAATGGTGAAACTTCAAAGTACTGACGTCATATAAGAAATGGTCCTTTTCCAAATAGGTCTGGCAAATTAATTGTCCCAGGCTTCATTTACTAAGTAGTATCTGAAGCAATTTAATGTGTACTCCCTAGTAGCTGGCACATTTAAAGACTGGGCAACCCTAAAATGTGCATTTTAATATCTCATAGCATATGGTAGTAAAGACAGTTATTCCTATGCTTAGAAAACAGGTGTCCACAACTGATGGAAAGCAAGACAGAGCAAAGGGAAGGGGGATGAATGGACTCTTGACAATCCTCAAGTTCACCTGGACACAGGAAGGCCTGACCTGTGTCTTCAGGTGTCTACATTAGCTTGTGTGAAGCCTGGATTCCCTGCTCCAAGTCCTTTCTTTTCTTTCATGGTTCTCAAGATCTCTAGATCTTTTTATCAGCAGACATCTTTCAGTCTTTTATGTCACTAAATTCCATTAGGAGCTCTCGTTGTTTCTCCTGGGGCAGTAATGTTCACCTGTAATGCCAGCAGCTGGGGAGGCCGACCCAGGACAGCCTGAGTTATACAGGAATAGAAAAGCCTTGACGTCTAGAAAGTGCTCTCTCTCTCTCTCTCTCTCTCTCTCTCTCTCTCTCTCTCTCTCCCTCTCTCTGAACTCCATCCACTGTATCTTTCCTTGGAATTGAATTAGGGTCTGGTACAAACTTGCGAGTACACCTCCAGCCCACTAATTGCACCAATAAGCTATACTCCCTGGCTATTTTTTTCCTTTAGACATGGTCTTATTAGGTCCTTGGACTTTGGATCTTTCCGTTTCAACTTTCTTTGTAGCCAGAATTGCTAGCCTGGGCTGATCTTGACTAAGGTATAGCACATATGGCCCAAGGGAAAAGGCAGGCAATGGTCATGATTTTTAAGCAACATTAGGAATTCCCTATAGATTGTTTCATAGTACAAGTAAATTAATAGGAGGCTACAGAGAGATCAAGACTTCTAATCACAGAGACAGGGAAAAGGAAATAAGCCCTTAGAACTACAGGTAAATCCATTATTACTCAGAGAAATCTTTAACTTTTGTTTTCAAACAGCACTCTGGCTATACTACTACTTTTGTGGGAGAGCAGTGCCTGCCATGGAGCAGAAGATTAAAGTTGTAACTCATAATTAAAAATTAGAAAGAAGTCTCTGCTCCCAGACCCCGTGGGAGAGAGACCTCACCGCCTGGTCAGGTGGGCACTCCTGAGGCTGCAGAGCGGAAGAGACCACCAACACTGCCCACCCCTGCCCACATCCCTGGCCCAAGAGGAAACTGTATAAGGCCTCTGGGCTCCCGTGGGGGAGGGCCCAGGAGCGGCAGGACCCCTGCCTGAGACACCGCCGGAACCTGAAGGAAACGGAACGGATAAACAGTTCTCTGCACCCAAATCCCGTGGGAGGGAGAGCTAAACCTTCAGAGAGGCAGACAAGCCTGGGAAACCAGAAGAGACTGATCTCTGCACACACATCTCGGACGCCAGCGGAAAACACCAAAGGCCATCTGGAACCCTGGTGCACTAAAGCTCCCGGAAGGGGCGACGCAGATCTTCCTGGTTGCTGCCGCCGCAGAGAGCCCGTGGGCAGCACCCCGTGAGCGAACTTGAGCCTCAGGACCACAGGTAAGGCCAACTTTTCTGCTGCAAGTGACCTGCCTGGTGAACTCAAGACACAGCCCCACAGGAACAGCTGAAGACCTATAGAGAGGAAAACTACACTGAAAAGCAGAACACTCTGTCCCCATAACTGGCTGAAAGAAAACAGGAAAACAGGTCTACAGCAC
Source organism: Rattus rattus (assembly GCF_011064425.1). Classification (NCBI taxonomy): domain Eukaryota; kingdom Metazoa; phylum Chordata; class Mammalia; order Rodentia; family Muridae; genus Rattus; species Rattus rattus. Next base: position 103,499,443 of record NC_046155.1, read on the forward strand.
TCCTGACACACAGGCTTATAGGACAGTCTAGCCACTGTCAGAAATAGCAGAACAAAGTAACACTAGAGATAATCTGATGGCGAGGCAAGTACAGGAACCCAAGCAACAGAAACCAAGACTACATGGCATCATCGAGCCCAATTCTCCCACCAAAACAAACATGGAATATTCAAACACACCAGAAAAGCAAGATCTAGTTTCAAAATCATATTTGATCATGATGCTGGAGGACTTCAAGAAAGAACTGAAGAACTCCCTTAGAGAAACACAGGAAAACATAAATAAACAAATAGAAGCCTACAGAGAGGAATCGCAAAAATCCCTGAAAGAATTCCAGGAAAACATAAATAAACAAGTAGAAGCCCATAGAGAGGAGACACAAAAATCCCTGGAAGAATTCCAGGAAAACACAATCAAACAGTTGAAGGAATTAAAAATGGAAATAGAAGCAATCAAGAAAGAACACATGGAAACAACCCTGGATATAGAAAACCAAAAGAAGAGACAAGGAGCTGTAGATACAAGCTTCACCAACAGAATACAAGAGATGGAAGAGAGAATCTCAGGAGCAGAAGATTCCATAGAAATCATTGACTCAACTGTCAAAGATAATGTAAAAGCGGAAAAAAAGCTACTGGTCCAAAACATACAGGAAATCCAGGACTCAATGAGAAGATCAAACCTAAGGATAATAGGTATAGAAGAGAGTGAAGACTCCCAGCTCAAAGGACCAGTAAATATCTTCAACAAAATCATAGAAGAAAACTTCCCCCAACCTAAAAAAGAGATACCCATAGGCATAGAAGAAAGCCTACAGAACTCCAAATAGATTGGACCAGAAAAGAAACACCTCCCGTCACATAATAGTCAAAACACCAAACGCACAAAATAAAGAAAAGAATATTAAAAGCAGTAAGGGAAAAGGTCAAGTAACATATAAAGGCAGACCTATCAGAATCACACCAGACTTCTCGCCAGAAACTATGAAGGCCAGAAGATCCTGGATTGATGTCATACAGACCTTAAGAGAACACAAATGCCAGCCCAGGTTACTGTATCCTGCAAAACTCTCAATTAACATAGATGGAGAAACCAAGATATTCCATGACAAAACCAAATTTACACAATATCTTTCTACAAATCCAGCACTACAAAGGATAATAAATGGTAAAGCCCAACATAAGGAGGCAAGCTATACCCTAGAAGAAGCAAGTAACTAATCGTCTTGGCAACAAAACAAAGAGAATGAAAGCACTCAAATATAACCTCACATCCAAATATGAATATAATGGGAAGCAATAATCACTATTCCTTAATATCTCTCAACATCAATGGCCTCAACTCCCCAATAAAAAGACATAGATTAACAAACTCGATACACAACAAGGACCCTGCATTCTGCTGCCTACAGGAAACACACCTCAGAGACAAAGACAGACACTACCTCAGAGTGAAAGGCTGGAAAACAACTTTCCAAGCAAATGGTCAGAAGAAGCAAGCTGGAGTAGCCATTCCAATATCAAATAAAATCAATTTTCAACTAAAAGTCATCAAAAAAGATAAGGAAGGACACTTCATATTCATCAAAGGAAAAATCCACCAAGATGAACTCTCAATCCTAAATATCTATGCCCCAAATACAAGGGCACCTACATACATAAAAGAAACCTTACTAAAGCTCAAAACACACATTGCACCTCACACAATAATAGTGGGAGATTTCAACACCCCACTCTCATCCATGGACAGATCATGGAAACAGAAACTAAACAGAGATGTAGACAGACTAAGAGAAGTCATGAGCCAAATATACTTAACGGATATTTATAGAACATTCTATCCTAAAGCAAAAGGATATACCTTCTTCTCAGCTCCTCATGGTACTTTCTCCAAAATTGACCATATAATTGGTCAAAAAACGGGCCTCAACAGGTACAGAAAGATAGAAATACTCCCATGCGTGCTATCGGACCACCACGGCCTAAAATTGGTCTTCAATAACAATCAAGGAAGAATGCCCACATATACTTGGAAATTGAACAATGCTCTACTCAATGATAACCTGGTCAAGGAAGAAATAAAGAAAGAAATTAAAAACTTTTTAGAATTTAATGAAATGAAGGTACAACATACCCAAACTTATGGGACACAATGAAAGCTGTGCTAAGAGGAAAACTCATAAGCGCTGAGTGCCTGCAGAAAGAAACAGGAAAGAGCATATGTCAGCAGCTTGACAGCACACCTAAAAGCTCTAGAACAAAAAGAAAAATACACCCAGGAGGAGTAGAAGGCAGGAAATAATCAAACTCAGAGCTGAAATCAACCAAGTAGAAACAAAAGGGACCATACAAAGAATCAACAAAACCTAAAGTTGGTTCTTTGAGAAAATCAACAAGATAGATAAACCCTTAGCCAGACTAACGAGAGGACACAGAGAGTGAGTCCAAATTAACAAAATCAGAAATGAAAAAAGGAGACACAACAATAGAATCTGAGGAAATTAAAAAATCATCAGATCCCACCACAAAAGTCTATATTCAACAAAGCTAGAAAATATGGACGAAAATTTCTAGACAGATACCAGGTACCCGAAGTTAAATCAGGAACAGATAAACCAGTTAAACAACCCCATAACTCCTAAGGAAATAGAAGCAGTCATTAAAGGTCTCCCAAACCAAAAAGAGCCAAGGTCCAGACGGGTTTAGTGCAGAATTCTATCAAACCTTCATAGAAGACCTCATACCAATATTATCCAAACTATTCCACAAAATTGAAACAGATGGATCACTACCGAATACCTTCTACGAAGCCACAATTACTCTTATACCTAAATCACACAAAGACACAACAAAGAAAGAGAACTTCAGACCAATTTCCCTTATGAATATCAACGCAAAAATACTCAATAAAATTCTGGCAAACCGAATCCAAGAGCACATCAAAACAATCATCTACCATGATCAAGTAGGCTTCATCCCAGGCATGCGGGGATGGTTTAATATACAGAAAACCATCAACGTGATCCATTATATAAACAAACTGAAAGAACAAAACCACATGATCATTTCATTAGATGCTGAGAAAGCATTTGACAAAATTCAACACCCTTCATGATAAAAGTCCTGGAAAGAATAGGAATTCAAGGCCCATACCTAAACATAGTAAAAGCCATATACAGCAAACCAGTTGCTAACATTAAACTAAATGGAGAGAAACTTGAAGCAATCCCACTAAAATCAGGGACTAGACAAGGCTGCCCACTCTCTCCCTACTTATTCAATATAGTTCTTGAAGTTCTAGCCAGAGCAATCAGACAACAAAAGGAGGTCAAGGGATACAGATCGGAAAAAGAAGAAGTCAAAATATCACTATTTGCAGATGATATGATAGTATATTTAAGATCCCAAAAGTTCCACCAGGAACTACTAAAGCTGATAAACAACTTCAGCAAAGTGGCTGGGTATAAAATTAACTCAAATAAATCAGTTGCCTTCCTCTACACAAAAGAGAAACAAGCCGAGAAAGAAATTAGGGAAACGACACCCTTCATAATAGATCCAAATAATATAAAGTACCTCGGTGTGACTTTAACCAAGTAAGTAAAAGATCTGTACAATAATAACTTCAAGACACTGAGGAAAGAAATTGAAGAAGACCTCAGAAGATGGAAAGATCTCCCATGCTCATGGATTGGCAGGATTAATATAGTAAAAATGGCCATTTTACCAAAAGCAATCTACAGATTCAATGCAATCCCCATCAAAATACCAATCCAATTCTTCAAAGAGTTAGACAGAACAATTTGCAAATTCATCTGGAATAACAAAAAACCCAGGATAGCTAAAGCTATCCTCAACAATAAAAGGACTTCAGGGGGAATCACTATCCCTGAACTCAAGCAGTATTACAGAGCAATAGTGATGAAAACTGCATGGTATTGGTACAGAGACAGACAGATAGACCAATGGAACAGAATTAAAGACCCAGAAATGAACCCACACACCTATGGTCACTTGATTTTTGACAAAGGAGCCAAATCCATCCAATGGAAAAAAGATAGCATTTTCAGCAAATGGTGCTGGTTCAACTGGAGGTCAACATGTAGAAGAATGCAGATCGATCCATGCTTATCACCCTGTACAAAGCTTAAGTCCAAGTGGATCAAGGACCTCCACATCAAACCAGACACACTCAAACTAATAGAAGAAAAACTAGGGAAGCATCTGGAACACATGAGCACTGGAAAAAATTTCCTGAACAAAACACCAATGGCTTACGCTCTAAGATCAAGAATCGGACAAATGGGATCATAAAAACTGCAAAAAGCTTCTGTAAGGCAAAGGACACTGTGGTTAGGACAAAACGGCAAACCAACAGATTGGGAAAAGATCTTTACCAATCCTACAACAGATAGAGGCCTTATATCCAAAATATACAAAGAACTCAAGAAGTTAGACCAAAAGAGGGAAACAAATAACCCTATTAAAAAATGGGGTTCAGAGCAAAACCAAGAATTCACAGCTGAGGAATGCCGAATGGCTGAGAAACACCTAAAGAAATGTTCAACATCTTTAGTCATAAGGGAAATGCAAATCAAAACAACCCTGAGATTTCACCTCACACCAGTGAGAATGGCTAAGATCAAAAACTCAGGTGACAGCAGATGCTGGCAAGGATGTGGAGAAAGAGGAACACTCCTCCATTGTTGGTGGGATTGCAGACTGGTACAACCATTCTGGAAATCAGTCTGGAGGTTCCTCAGAAAATTGGACATTGAACTGCCTGAGGATCCAGCTATACCTCTCTTGGGCATATACCCAAAAGATGCCCCAACATATAAAAAAAGACACGTGCTCCACTATGTTCATCGCAGCCTTATTTATAATAGCCAGAAGCTGGAAAGAACCCAGATGCCCTTCAACAGAGGAATGGATACAGAAAATGTGGTACATCTACACAATGGAATATTACTCAGCTATCAAAAAAACAACGACTTTATGAAATTAAGTGGCAAATGGTTGGAACTGGAAAATACCATCCTGAGTGAGCTAACCCAATCACAGAAAGACATACATGGTATGCACTCATTGATAAGTGGCTATTAGCCCAAATGCTTGAATTACCCTAGATCCCTAGAACAAACGAAACTCAAGACGGATGATCAAAATGTGAATGCTTCACTCCTTCTTTAAAAGGGGAACAAGAATACCCTTGGCAGGGAAGAGAGAGGCAAAGATTAAAACAGAGACTGAAGGAACACCCAGTCAGAGCCTGCCCACATGTGGCCCATACATATACAGCCACCCAATTAGACAAGATGGATGAAGCAAAGAAGTGCAGACCCCACAGGAGCCGGATGTAGATCGCTCCTGAGAGACACAGCCAGAATACAGCAAATACAGAGGCGAATGCCAGCAGCAAACCACTGAACTGAGAATAGGGACCCCCGTTGAAGGAATCAGAGAAAGAACTGAAGAGCTTGAAGGGGCTCGAGACCCCCATATGTACAACAATGCCAAGCAACCAGAGCTTCCAGGGACTAAGCCACTACCTAAATACTATACATGGACTGACCCTGGACTCTGACCTCATAGGTAGCAATGAATATCCTAGTAAGAGCACCAGTGGAAGGGGAAGCCCGGGGTCCTGCTACGACTGAACCCCCAGTGAACTAGACTGTGGGGGGGAGGGCGGCAATGGGGGGAGGGTTGGGAGGGGAACACCCATAAGGAAGGGGGGGGGATATTTGCCCGGAAACCGGGAAAGGGAATAACACTCGAAATGTATATAAGAAATACTCAAGTTAATAAAAAAAATTAGAAAGAAATACTGATATCCATTTGAAAAATAACTGAACCTCTCCAGACCTTGAAACTGTTTTCCTGAAGGCCACCCTCTCTCTGCCTCCTTATCCCCAGAATACTCGGCAGGAAGCCAGCAGTTTCCCTCCAACCCCTTTCCCCTTCTCAGTTTCAACTTAAACTTACCAGAGCAAAGACTGTTGTCTTCTAAATTCCTCCAAACTTGCAGTCGAAAACTAACTCACACCTCCATATCTCAACCAAGTGACCCTGAATCTGTGGAAAGGAGCAAACCCGGGGCAAAGTCTAAGTCCTGAGAATTCAGTCAACTACTCCGGTCCTCTGGTGAGCCAGTAGAGAAATGAAAGTTAAGACTCTGAGGGTTGGAACTGAGAAAATGAAACTACAAAACTACCAACCAATGGGGTAGAACCACATCATGAACTGGGGTTGTACCACCTGAGGGAGTCAGTTGCCTTGGATTAGCTCTGCCTTCCAGGAACTTAGACTGTTTTTGTTTTTGTTTTTTGTTTTTTTTTCCAGAGCTACAGGAACTTGTTATGTCCCTTGTTCTGATTCATGATAAAATCTCCCCAAAAGTTCTTGACCCTCTGGAAATCTCTCTGTGATGGAAAGAAAGCCTTCCCCATGGTTTCTCCTGCACCTGAGCTCCTGGCTGGGTTTTGCCTTGGTGGCAGGTGTGGCCCAACGAGAAGGATAAACAAGACTAGGGACAGAAAGCTGCAGTGTTCCTCTGAGGTTGGAGCTGGACTCTTACAGGATGAGAACAGGAAGGAAGTTACAGTTCAGGGCAGCTGCCACACCAGCAAGATTTCCCGCCCAGCAGGAACAGGACGGGGAGGAGTCAGGTGCAGAGCCAGCAGAAACACCACACCACACTAGCAGCACACAGAGTAGTGAGCTGCAGAGGGCGCTCCAGTTGCCCCATGGTCTCCTCCAGATAATGTATTCGGTGGCTGAACAGGCCTAGTCCTTTCACGGTGCTGATCTGATCCATCCATTCATTTCCTCCTTTCCAGGAGTCCCTCGCCAGAATATCTCAGAGGTCCCTGTTTGGCTTAGAGGTCTATTGAACACCTGTATAGTAACCCAGTGTTACCTGAATTAGAAGAGGAAAATCTGTAGAGCTGGAAATGAGGTTCAGTTGATACAGTGATTGCTTATCAAGTGCATAGAGCACGGGGATGGTCTTCAGAAGTGTACCAAACCAGGTATGGTGGCCCCTGCATGTAGTCTGTCTTAGTTACTCTTCTATGCTTGTGTCTTAGTTAAGGTTTCTGTTGTTGCAAGAGAAACCATGACCATGACAACTCATAAAGGAAAACATTCATGTAGGGCTTGTTACAGTTCAGAGGTAGTCCATTATTACTTCGGCAGGAATGGCATTCAGGCAGACATCTTACAGAGGAGAAGCTGAGACCTCTATACGTGGATCAGCAGGCATCAGTAGGAGAACAAGCTGAAAGACCACCGGGGTGGGGAAGACCCCCACTCAAATCTCGAGACGACGCAATCCCCAAGAACTCATGAGAAACCGATCTTGATGTAATAAACAAGAGGTGTAGTTGAGGAACCAGAGCTCTGGGGACGACACGTATCTAACACAGGAGACAGAGGAGTCGACCCCGAGCCCAATTAGGGGAAGGAATTTATAGGGAAAATTACATAGGTAGTTGGCAACAGTCACACAAAGCAATTTCATTGGTTTGTAACTTGGGCTCAGTTTAACTCTAGGCCACCCTCCTTCTGGGGCAAGCTGACCCTAATTCTCATTTTTCTCAGGATTATTGAGTCAGGCCTTATCGAAGCCAGATGGTTTGTGGTGGCTATAGCCAGGCTACATCCCCAAAATATGTTATGTTATTCTTTGCTGTGAGGTGTACTTGTCCTCACAGCAGGGTCAGTGGGGGATAGTTTAAAATCTTTATTCTTTCATTCCCCACTTCTGCTTGTGACTAGTTCTAATCTTAGAACTCAGGGCCTTCTTCTTCAATTTTTCCTAAGGTCTTCTGAGGTATGATATTGTTGGTGAAGCATTAAACTCTGTACTGCATTAACTGTTTTTCTAATAAAGGCTATTAACTTATTAAAAATACAGGGTCCAAATGTCAAAAGTAACAAGAGAATAACTAAGGGTCCTAGGAGCGTGGAAATTAGTCTCATATCCCCAAGCAGAACAGTGTAAACTTTCTAAGCCCCCACAATGCTGGATGGTAGCCGGTCTTAGCCATCTCGGGGGCAAACATAAAACCTCAGTCTCCCCAGTTGGCACCTTGCTTCTGGACTTCTGCATCCGAACTTGCCCCCAGGTGAAAATCTCTTTGGGACTTCTAGGGGCATACTCTGAGGATCTGTCAGGAATGTCCTAGGTGTCCAGCCCAGCTGCCAACTTACAAAAGTCAGGGGTGAGAGTGGGCCACCATGTGTATGGTGGGGTCACCTTGGAGATGGACCATATTATCTCCCTGGCCTGGGAGAAAACTTGTCAGATTAGTTTCTGGGGGATATGGGGATTATAAGTGTTTACAACAGAGATGAAGCTTAAGAGGATTAGCAGTCTTTTCTAACTTCTATTCATTTCTGAGAACATCTGGTGCTGTCTTCAAATGGGAGGCATGGACCCATGCAGCAATCCCATCTACCTTAACAGCAGTGGGAGTGATTAACAGTACTAGATAGGGTCCTTTCCAGTGGGGTTCTAAAGTCTCAGCCTTGTGTCGCCTGACCAGGACTGCATCTCCTGCTGGGAACTGGTGAGGTGCCCTGGACTTCCCATCTTGTAGGTGTCCTTTACTTGGCTCCAAATTACACTTTGGACTGTTTCTAAAGCCTTTAAATGAGCAAACAGGGTTTTAGGAAAAACCTCAGGGTAGGGGGTCCCATCCGATACAAGGAGGGAGGCTCCCATACATAATCTCATAAGGTGTTAGACCAAAAGGGTCAGGAGTGTTCTGTACACGGAACAGAACAAAAGGAAGGAGGACAGTCCAGTCTTCCCCCACCAGTCTCTAAGGCCAATTTTGTCAAGGTCTCCTTTAGAGTTTTATTTATCTTTTTCACCTGCCCTGAACTCTGTAGTCTCTTCGGGGGCGTGGGTAAGGCTGAATCTGGAAGGGGTATTTCTTGCTCTGAAGAGAGCAAGAGGGAAGGAGTGCCACCCAGTCTGCGCCAGTCTCCATGGTCAATTTGGTCAGGGTCTCTTTTAAAATTTTATTTATTCTCTCTATCTGTCCTGAACTTTGAGGTCTGTAGATGTAATATAATTTTTAATTGACCTTTAATACCTGGCCACACTCTGGCTTACCTTAACAACAAAGACAGGGCCATTGTACTTACACTAACTCTCAGCAACTTAGCTTAACCCTTTAAATTTCTGTAACTTTCTCTTTATATCTTTTCTTTATCTTAGCCAGATTGGTGGGGCATTTTCTAGTCCCTCGGAGACCCACCCTTGGAGCCTGGCGGTAGACCTGGAGCACTCCCTACCTTCAGGGGTATTGAGGTCAACAGTCAGGAGTGAGGGTCTTCCATCCATGTCTGGAACATTTATTTTCTGGCCTCTAGTAGGATTCTGTCTTTCCTCGGTGGTAAAGAAGACCTGTAACAGTTACTAACAAGCATCTCAAATGGGATGGTGAGAAAACAAGAGAATCTTGAGAATAGAGGTCCACTGAAGAGGGCAAATAGCATTTAGTCACACAGCTAAACCAGGAGGACTTTTTGGGACAAAAAGGCTGTTGTAAAAATAAGCACAAGCTTTGTTCCTGTGAAACAGAAAGGCAAGCAGAGAGGCAGCTGATCTGTCACCAACTGTCTCTCTGGACTTAGATTTTACTTAAGGAGTACCTTCCTTTAGTGTCAGCTCAGTGGCTCTGCCTCTCAAGAGACCCAGCCTCTGAAGGACACTAGGCTTCCAGTAAGAACTAATAACAAAAGGATGGAGAGATGGTTAGGACCTGGGTGCTAGATGCCAAGTGGCTGACAAAAGAATTGTAACCGGTTCACCTGGGACTTTCAGGACCTCAGTAGCAGCCCTTTACCAAACTGTCTCACTGGGTTAAATGCCCATGGAAAAGAAAACATTAATACTGACCTTGGCCACAGCCAAAGTCTGAATTCTAAATTTTGACTGGCAAAACAAAGTTCTTCACAGTTTGTTGTAGATTCTTTTTCAAACTATTTTAGGGGCTTCTCTGCCCCCCAACCTGGGGCATTTTGACCACAGGGGCAGGAACTGGCTGCTGAGGGGATAGGATCAAAGGCACTCTCCATGTCAATGATGACTAACAGGGAAGGTTATTTAATGTTGGAGATCAATTCCTCTCTTGGAATAGGGCCAGCAGATAAGGCAGGCTCCCTTAAAGAACTTCTCTTAATGAACGCTCTCCTTCTGTGAGCAAGTGTTGAAGGTCTGGCCACTGAAGGCAGCAACTGGAATTATTTTTTTTTTCAGGGCCAAAAGTCTCATAAAACAACCACTAACTCTACGCTATCTTTTTGTTGTCAAAGCGTCAACCCTGGCCGGCCTCCTCACCTTGAAACTCCTCTTATACTGACTTGGCCTGGGCTGCGTTGCTGCCCATGCGAAGCCTGCAGCTTGCTAGCAGGCCTGTATGCTCGCCACCCTCAGCCCCTACATTTTCCTACTCTGTGTTGTCCCTTCCTTAGAAGCTGTGAATGTTTAAGCAACAGGGAGAAATTTTCTTCAGGATCTAAGGTAAAACTTTCAGGTTCTTGTTAATGTCTGCTTCAGACAGAATCACTCACTAACCTGGAGTTCTTCATACACAACTGTTAATAGCAGCTATACTGGACAAGGGGAGTAAAGGGAGGGGCATCTCTCCTTGGGGAGGAGGCTCAAGAGAGAAAGATAAAACTTCCTGGCAGAAAACAATTTTTCTTAAGCAAATTATTTTTAACTTTTAAGTTAAGCACCAAGAGGACCAAGTAAAACTCTTTGACAAACAAAGCAAACAGTTTCATGATTTCAAACACAGTCGTCAGTTCAAGATTTCAAACACAGTTGTCAGTCCAAATTCAAAAACGAAACAAAAGCCAGAAAGACACTCGACAATACCACAGAAAACAAACCAGACAAACAAGACCAAGACAAAGCATCCTATAACCAATTTCCACAGATGCCTGGTACCTTCAGTACCTTGCCCAAACTGCAGCTTAACCTTAGCTGCTTCTGGGATGAGATGGACCATCTGATTCCACCTCCCAACGAGATTCCAGAGTGTTCTCTTGCCCTAACGTCCATCCAATGGTCCACCGTCAAAGACAAAGGGGTTGTCACAGTCTGCCCCATGGCAAAGAAAAAGAACACCAAACACAGAAACAGAATACAGACAACAGACACTAACACATCCAAGCACACTCGTTCGTGCCTAGACTTAAATAGGCAGCCGAACTCGACCTCTGACAGAGTGGGATTCCTCCTCCACTCCCGCCTAGGTAAAAGGAGCACTCCATCTCCTTTGTTCCAGAAAACCACAGTCAGGTCCTTCTGACTGCCCACAGTCGGGCTCTCCCGACTGCTCTCTACCCGTGGAACGTCTTCCAGGGCTGCAGCTTGAGGGCTCGGGGCGTCCCCCCTTCCGCGGCCAGTCACAGACCACAGAGGCGGCTGTACAGAGTGGGATTCCACATCCACTCTCCTAGGAGGCAACACTGAGTGGGATTCCACATCCACTCTCCTCTCCTATTTCAGACCGGTACCAACACACACATATACACACACAGCGGAACCAAAACAGAGACAGACACAGACAGCGGCTGCACACTCAGACACAATTGGGGATTCCCCTTACCTCCAAGAAGGTCTTCGGAATTGTGGGTGGTTTCGAGATCCTGGACGAGCCCCCAAATGAAAGACCACCAGGGTGGGGAAGACCCCCACTCAAATCTCGAGACGACACAACCCCCAAGAACTCATGAGAAACCGATCTTGATGTAATAAACAAGAGGTGTAGTTGAGGAACCAGAGCTCTGGGGACAACACATATCTCACACAGGAGACAGAGGAGTCGACCCCGAGCCCAATTAGGGGAAGGAATTTATAGGGAAAATTACATAGGTAGTTGGCAACAGTCACACAAAGCAATTTCATTGGTTTGTAACTTGGGCTCATGTAGGGCGCCATCCTGTGGTAAACAGCGGTACTGCGCATGGGCAGGCTTTGCACCTGGCATCAGTTGGCCAGTAATATGCTAATGAGTTAATTCATGCTCCGCCAATCCCTGAAGGACAATTAGCATAGCCTCAGCCTGCTGTTATATAAGGCAAATGCTCTTGCTGCTTGGTTCCCCGTATCAGCAATGGAGGTGTCCTGCAATAAAGGCTGTTGACAAGGATCCATCGGTGTTGCGTCTTCCTTGCTGGACGAGGTGGGCGCTACAGGCTCAGTTTAACTCTAGGCCACCCTCCTTCTGGGGCAAGCTGACCCTAATTCTCATTTTTCTCAGGACTGTTGAGTCAGGCCTTATCAAAGCCAGATGGTTTGTGGTGGCTATAGCCAGGCTACATCCCCAAAATATGTTATGTTATTCTTTGCTGTGAGGTGCACTTGTCCTCACAGCAGGGTCAGTGGGGGATAGTTTAAAATCTTTATTCTTTCAAAGCCACTGGACCTGGTTTGAGCTTCTGAAAAACAAAGCTCACCGCCACAGACACACTGCCTCCAAGGAGGCCACACCTACTCAAAGTCCATGCCTCCTAACACTGCTACTCCCTATGAACCAATTGGACCATTTTTATTCTAATGATCAGGCTGTGATAAATACCTTACTGAAGCACCTTATTTTCAAGCTTACAGCATCAAAGGGTTATAGTTCATGACCACCACAATGAGGAGTGTGACTGCAGGCAGGGACTCATGGTGCTGGTGAAGGGTATTGTGGTCAGCAATAGAGACTGGGTTTGGTGGCTACTAATGGGATGGATCCCAAGGTGGGGAATGCTGTGGAAGACCTTTTGTTCAGTCCCTGCTCCACTCTTTTCTAGGTTGATGTCAAGGCATCATGATTGGACAGTAGAGAGTGGGGCAGGGACAAAATTGCTGATGCCAAGAAGTGCTTGCTGACAGAAGCCAGATATGGATGTTTCCTGAGAGGTTCTGCCAGAGCACTACTGATATAGATGAGGATGGTTGCAGCTAACCATTGGAATGAACAAGGGGACCCCAATGGAGGAGTTAGAGAAAAGACTGAAGGAGCTGAAGGGATTTGCAACACCTTAGAACATCAATATCAACCAACCAGACCCCACCAGAGATCCCAGGACTAAACCACGAACCAAAGAGTACAGATGGAGGGACCCATGACTCCAGCTACATATGTGGCAGAGGTTTGCATTTTCCAGCATCAATGGGAGGAAAAGCCTTTGGTCTGGTGAAGGCTTGCTTCCCAATGTAGGTTAATGTCAGGGTGTTGAAGTTGGAGTGGGTGGTTAGAAATGGGAGCATCCTCATAGAGGTAGGGGGAGTGGGAGGGGGAGAGGGAGGGAGTATGGGAAAGGGGGAAAAGGGAATAACATTTGCAATGTAAATACATAAACTATCCACGCAAAATAAAATTATTAAAAAAGACCTAATACTAATACTCTTCAAACTATTCCACAAAATAGAAACAGAAGAAACACTACACAATTTCTTCTATGAATCTACAATTTCACTTATACCTAAACCACACAAAGACCCTACAAAGAAAGTGAATTTCGCTCATAGAGGTCAGTCTGGTGGTTCCTCAGTAAATTGTACATGAGGCTACTTGAAGACCCAGCTATACCACTCCTGAGCATATCCCAAGAATGTTCCAACATATAACAAGGACACATGCTCCACTATGTTCATAGCAGCTTTATTTATAAACTGGAAAGAACCCAGATATCCTTCAACAAAGTAATGGATACAGAAAATGTGGTATATTTATACAATGGGGTACTACCCAGCTATTAAAACCAATGACTTCATGAAATTTTTAGGCAAATGGATGGAACTAGAAAATATCATCCTGAGTGAGGAAACCCAGTCACCAAAGAACACACATGGTATGCACTCACAGATTAGTGGATATTAGCTGAAAAGCTTGGAAGCCTAAAATGTAATTCACAGACCATATGAAGCTCAAGAAGAAGGAAGACCAAAATATGGATGCATCAGTTCTTCTTACAAGGGGGAACAAAATACTCATGGGAGGAAATACAGGGACAATGAGTGGAGCAGAGACTGAAGGAAAGGACATCCAGAGACTGCCCCACCTGGGAATCCATCCCATATTCAGTCATTAAACCCAGTCCCTATTACTTAAGAAGTGCTTGCAGACAGGAACCTGATATGGATGTCTCCTGAGAGGCTCTGCCAGAGCCTTATTGATACAGATTAAGATGATTACAGCTAACCATTAGCCTGAGTCCGGGGACCCCAATGGAGGAACTAGAGAAAGGACTGAAGGAGCCGAAGGGGTTTGCAACCTCATAGGAAGAACAACAATATCAACTAACTAGCCACCCCCCAGACCTGCCAGAGACTAAACCATCAACCAAAGAGTACACATGGGTGACCCATGGCTCCAGCCACATATGTAGTAGAGGATGGCACTGTCTAGCATCAATAGGAGGAGAAACCCTGTCCAATGAAGGCTCTTTTCCCCAGTGCAGGGGAACCTTAGGGTGTTGAGGTGGGAGTGAGTGGGTGGGAGGGGGTGCATCCTCATAGAAGCAGGGGGAGGGGAGAACTAGGAAATGGGATAACACTTGAAATGTAAACACATAAACTATCTGTAACAAAAAAAAAAAAAGAAAATCAATAATTTAAGTAGTTGTCCAACAAGAGGTTAATGATAAAGACAAACTATTTTGTAAGTCCTGCCTTCTGTGGCAATTTGGAGATAAGTGGATACTATTGCATTACATGAAAAATTTCTTCTCAAATCTAAAGAAAAATGAAATTAAACATTAGTAGAAAGATGTATGGGCCTAATGCATAACAGTAAGTGAATTATCACTTTCTGAGAAACACACTTCTTTCATGCATAGTCTAGCTAATAATATATGAATAATACATATGTATCTCTAAATGTATGTATGTATGTGTGTATGCATGTATGTATGTATAATCATATACATACAGAGACACTCAGACACTAATGTACATGTGGGTCCAGTATAAAATGAAGAAAAGAGGACAAGAATCTCCACATATAAAGGAACAAGGAGGATTGGATACAGTTAATGGGCACAAGATGTAAAAGCAGATATAGAGCTCATTGTTTTCCTACTTCTAAGTATGTCATGAATCTTATTTTATTAGTCAGTTGTACACGTGTATATTAAATATACTCAACATTGAAAGTGTAAACTTTAATGGGAAGCTACTTTTGTTGATTCTTTGTATTGTTTTCTTTATTTCTACTTAGTTGATTCCAGCACTGAGTTTGATTATTTTCTGCTATCTACTCCTGTTGGGTGTGTTTGCTTCTTTTTGTTCTAAAGCTTTTAAATGTGCTCTCTCCAATTTCTTATGATGGCACTCAGAGCTAAGAGTTTTCCACTTAGCATTGCTTTCATTGTGCCCCATAAGTTTGCGTATGCTGTGCTTCCATTATCATTAAATTCTAAAGTCTTTCATTTCTTTTGTTATTTCTTCCCTGACCAAGTTATCATTGAGTAGAGAGTTATTCTGTTTCCATATGTATGTGGGGTTTCTGTTGTTTTTGTTGCTATTTTCTCATGAGTACTTTCTCAGGACAGTTACTAGACCAGAAGGGAGAAAAGGGTTCTGTTATGGTTGGCCAAAAATTAGTAGAACAGAGAAATTAATTCTGGTATTTCACATTATTACAAGATTGCTAGTCCACAAACATTTACTATGTAATATACACTATTGAAAGTGGCGAGTCTCAATGTCATCAACACCTTTTCTCTCATTAAATTTGTTTTAATGGGTCTAAAATTCTGTAACAGATTTTTGGTCAAGTTATTTCCATTAAAAAGTCCTGATTTTGAAAATTAATAACTTAAAGCTGCCACATACCAAAAAATGGTTCACAAAACTTTCTTTTCTTTTGTAGGTTGTATGATGCATTGTTATCATTAACCAGTCTTTTACTATTAAACGTAAAAAAAAAAAAAACACGTCTGAGACCGTTCTTCCACTGCTGATTAAGACTGAGGTGGCAGGTGTTCGAGATAATATTCATTTAGCTTTCTGAGCTTTCTGGGAAGACTTAGTGATGTTGCCAGCTCCTACAGCCTTCTTGTTCAGAGCTTTGATGACACCCACAGCAACTGTCTGCCTCATGTCACAAACAGCAAAATGACCAAGTGGAGGATAGTCAGAGAAGCTCTCAACACACATGGGCTTGCCAGGGACAATATGAACAATAGCAGCATCGCCAGACTTTAAGAATTTGGGGCCATCTTCCAGCTTCTTACTTGAATGATGATCTACCTTTTCTTTAAGCTTGGCAACCTTGCATGTGATGTGGGCTGCGTGACAATCCAGAACAGGGGCACAGCCAGCACTAATTTGGCCTGGGTGGTTCAGGATAATCATCTGAGCAGTGAAGCCAGCTGCTTCCATTGGTGTGTCATTTTAGCTGTCACCAGCAACATTTCCACCTCTAACATTGTTGATAGGCACATTCTTTACATTGAGGCCCACATAGTCCCTAGGAAGAGCTTCACTCAAAACTTCCTGGTGCATTTTTACAGACTTGACTTCATTGTTACATTGACTGGAGCAAAGGTAACCACCATGCCAGGTTTGAGAATACCAGTTTCCACTCGGCCCATGGGGACAGTGACAATGCCCCCAATTTTATAGACATCCTAGAGGGACTTGTCACTTGGATGAGTTGGCGGCAGAATGCAGTGCAAAGCGTGGTGCCATGGGCACTGCCATCTTTGGGGGTGACTTTCCATCCCTTGAACCAAGGCTTATTAGCACTTGGCTCCAGCATGTTGTCACCATTCCAACCAGATATTGGCACAAATGCTACTGAGTCAGGGTTGCAGCCAATCTTCTTTTTTTTTTTTTTTTTTTTTTTTTTGCTTTTTTTTTTGTTTTTCTTTTCTTTTTTTTTTGCTTTTTTTCTTTAACGGTGACATTATACTTTTTTTTTTTTATTAACTTGAGTATTTCTTATTTACATTTTGAGTGTTATTCCCTTTCCCTGTTTCCGGGCAAACATCCCCCTCCCCCCTCCCCTTCCTTATGGGTGTTCCCCTCCCCACCCTACCCCCATTGCCTCCCTCCCCCCAACAGTCTAGTTCACTGGGGGTTCAGTCTTAGCAGGACCCAGGGCTTCCCCTTCCACTGGTGCTCTTACTAGGATATTCATTGCTACCTATGAGGTCAGAGTCCAGGGTCAGTCCATGTATAGTCTTTGGTAGTGGCTTAGTCCCTGGAAGCTCTGGTTGCTTGGCATTGTTGTACATATGGGGTCTCGAGCCTTCAAACTCTTCCAGTTCTTTCTCTGATTCCTTCAACGGGGGTCCCGTTCTCAGTTCAGTGGTTTGCTGCTGGCATACGCCTCTGTATTTGCTATATTCTGGCTGTGTCTCTCAGGATCGATCTACATCCGGCTCCTGTCGGTTTGCACTTCTTAGCTTCATCCATCTTGTCTAATTGGATGGCTGTATATGTATGGGCCACATGTGGGGCAGGTTCTGAATGGGTGTCCCTTCAGTCTCTGTTTTAATCTTTGCCTCTCTCTTCCCTGTCAAGGGTATTCTTGTTCCCCTTTTAAAGAAGGAGTGAAGCATTCACATTTTGATCATCCGTCTTGAGTTTCATCTGTTCTAGGCATCTAGGGTAATTCAGGCATTTGGGCTAATAGCCACTTATCAATGAGTGGATACCATGTATGTCTTTCTGTGATTGGGTTAGCTCACTCAGGATGATATTTTCCAGTTCCAACCATTTGCCTACGAATTTCATAAAGTCGTTGTTTTTGATAGCTGAGTAATATTCCATTGTGTAGATATACCACATTTTCTGTATCCATTCCTCTGTTGAAGGGCAGCCAATCTTCTTAATGTAGGTGCTCACTTCCTTAACAATTTCCTCGTATCTCTTCTGACTCAGTGGAATCCATTTTGTTGACACCAACAATTAGCTGTTTAATATCCATGGCGTAAGCCAGAAGAGCACACTCACAGGTCTGCCCGTTCTTGTAGATACCAGCTTCAAATTCATCAACACCAGCAGCAACAACCAGGACAGCACAGTCATGAGACAAGCCCGTTATCATGTTTTTGATGAAGTCTTTGTGTCCTGGGGCATCAATGATAGTCACATAGTATTTGCTGGTCTCAAATATCCACAGGGAGATGTCAATAGTGATACCACGCTCATGCCCACCTTTCAGTTTGTCCAAGACCCAGGCACACTTGACAGAGCATTTTCTCACCTTGGCAGCCTTCTTTTCAAACTTTGTAGATCAGGTGGCCGGTTGTGGTGGGCTTGCCGGAATCTACGTGTCCAATTACAATGATGTGGATGTGAGTCTTTTCCTTTCCCATCTTTGCTTTGAATTAGCCGTGACTTTCACTATACCTGTGCTCTGACAGCAAACCCATGGCGCAAAAGGTCATCAACACTTTTAAATGTGATATAGCGTGTGTTGCTGCGGATATGTTCATTACACTACATTGTTTCACACTGCAATCTTGATCAGAAGGTAGTCAGGAGAAGACTCCTTTCTTCAGGCAGCTAGGAGGAGGGTCTCCTCTGCAATGAGTTAAGCCTGAGTAGAGTAGGATACCTTCAAAGCCAACTCCCACATGTGCCACATTTCCTCCCACAGGCCACATCTCCTAACAGTACCACTCCCACAGGCCAAGAGTACTGAAACCACCACAACCTTATAGACAACATTCCTTAACATTCCACCCCTTCCTCCAGCTCTTACTTCCCACCTCCTCTTCTGTCGTGTTTCCTGCTCTTGACATTCTTGACAAGGCTTGAGTTTCCAGTCATGGCAGTTTTGCATTTTAGAAGTGTACATGGATTTTAAATTAAGACTTTTATTTACATAAGGTTGAATTTGTAATAGGAGCCTTAACATGTACATATTGACTATTTTATAGTGTTTTCCTCATGAAAAGTTGTTCAAGATATTTATTTTTCTCTAGCCTACCTTATGTAACTTATATTATTGAATTGAGGATTTCTTTATCGATTTTGCACATGCATCCTCCATCACATACATATTTAAAGAAGAACGTAACTCTATTTTCATTTTTCTAGCACTTTTAGTAGTCTGAACATCAAATGTAATTAAATAAACCAATTTAATATACTCTAATAGGGTAGCTATCTTGTTTTATCCAAACTTCTTGAATGCAATCACAAGGTAAAAAGAAAGGCAGAAGATGAGAATTAAAAGACAATTTGACTTTGATATAAAGACAGGAGTAACATATAAGAGTCACAGTTCCACTATGCCTGCTCCTAAATGTTTTCCCCTAGACATGACAGGGAAAACAGTCTTTAAGACCTCGTACCAATATTATCCAAACTATTCCACAAAATTGAAACAGATGGAGCACTATCGAATTCCTTCTATGAAGCCACAATTACTCTTATACCTAAACCACACAAAGACCCAACAAAGAAAGAGAACTTCAGACCAATTTCCCTTATGAATATCTATGCAAAAATACTCAATAAAATTCTGGCAAACCGAATCCAAGAGCACATCAAAACAATCATCCACTATGATCAAGTAGGATCATCCCAGGCATGCAGGGATGGTTTAATATCTGGAAAACCATCAACGGATCCATTATATAAACAAACTGAAAGAACAAAACCACATGATCATTTCATTAGATGCTGAGAAAGCATATGACAAAAATTCAACACCCCTTCATGATAAAAAAGTCCTGGAAAGAATAAGAATTCAAGGCCCATACCTAAACATAGTAAAAGGCATATACAGCAAACCAGTTGCTAACATTAAACTAAATGGAGAGAAACTTGGAGTAATCCCACTAAAATCAGGGATTAGACAAGGCTGCCCACTCTCTCCTACTTATTCAATATAGTTCTTGAAGTTCTAGCCAGAGCAATCAGACAACAAAAGGAGGTCAAGGGATACAGATCGAAAAGAAGAAGTCAAAATATCACTATTTGCAGATGATATGATAGTATATTTAAGTGATCCCAAAAGTTCCACCAGAGAACTACTAAAGCTGATAAACAACTTCAGCAAAGTGGCTGGGTATAAAATTAACTCAAATAAATCAGTAGCCTTCCTCTACACAGAAGAGAAACAAGCCGAGAAAGAAATTAGGGAAACGACACCCTTCATAATAGATCCAAATAATATAAAGTACCTCGGTGTGACTTTAACCAAGCAAGGGAAAGATCTGTACAATAAGAACTTCAAGACTCTGAAGAAAGAAATTGAAGAAGATCTCAGAAGATGGAAAGATCTCCCATGCTCATGGATTGGCAGGATTAATATAGTAAAAATGGCCATTCTGCCAAAAAAGCGATCTACAGATTCAATGCAATCCCATCAAAATACCAATCCAATTCTTCAAAGAGTTAGACAGAACAATTTTGCAAATTCATCTGGAATAATAAAAAACCCAGGATAGCTAAAACTATCCTCAACAATAAAAGGACTTCAGGGGGAATCACTATCCCAGAACTCAAGCAGTATTACAGAGCAATAGTGATAAAAACTGCATGGTATTGGTACAGAGACAGACAGATAGACCAATGGAAAAGAATTGAAGACCCAGAAATGAACCCACACACCTATGGGCACTTGATTTTTGACAAAGGAGCCAAAACCATCCAATGGAAAAAAGATAGCATTTTCAGCAAATGGTGCTGGTTCAACTGGAGGTCAACATGTAGAAGAATGCAGATTGATCCATGCTTATCACCCTGTACAAAGCTTAAGTCCAAGTGGATCAAGGACCTCCACATCAAACCAGATACACTCAAACTAATAGAAGAAAAACTAGGGAAGCATTTGGAACACATGGGCACTGGAAAAAATTTCCTGAACAAAACACCCATGGCTTATGGTCTAAGATCAAGAATCGACAAATGGGATCTCATAAAACTGCAAAGCTTCTGTAAGGCAAAGGACACGGTGGTTAGGACAAAATGGCAACCAACAGATTGGGAAAAGATCTTTACCAATCCTACAACAGATAGAGGGCTTATATCCAAAATATACAAAGAACTCAAGAAGTTAGACAGCAGGGAGACAAATAACCCTATTAAAAAATGGGGTTCAGAGCTAAACAAAGAATTCACAGCTGAGGAATGCCGAATGGCCGAGAAACACCTAAAGAAATGTTCAACATCGTTAGTCATAAGGGAAATGCAAATCAAAACAACCCTGAGATTTCACCTCACACCAGTGAGAATGGCTAAGATCAAAAACTCAGGTGACAGCAAATGCTGGCGAGGATGTGGAGAAAGGGGAACACTCCTCCATTGTTGGTGGGATTGCAGACTGGTACAACCATTCTGGAAATCAGTCTGGAGGTTCCTCAGAAAATTGGACATTGAACTGCCTGAGGATCCAGCTATACCCTCTCCTGGGCATATACCCAAAAAGATGCCCCAACATATAAAAAAGACACGTGCTCCACTATGTTCATCGTAGCCTTATTTATAATAGCCAGAAGCTGGAAAGAACCCAGATGCCCTTCAACAGAGGAATGGATACAGAAAATGTGGTACATCTACACAATGGAATATTACTCAGCTATCAAAAACAATGACTTTATGAAATTGGAGGCAAATGGTTGAACTGGAAAATATCATCCTGAGTGAGCTAACCCAATCACAGAAAGACATACATGGTATGTACTATTGATAAGTGGCTATTAGCCCAAATGCTTGAATTACCCTAGATCCCTAGAACAAATGAAACTCAAGACGGATGATCAAAATGTGAATGCATATCGCTCCTGAGAGACACAGCCAGAATACAGCAAATACAGAGGCGTATGCCAGCAGGAAACCACTGAACTGAGAACAGGACCCCTGTTGAAGGAATCAGAGAAAGAAGAGCTTGAAGGAGCTCGAGACCCCATATGTACAGCAATGCCAACCAAACAGAGCTTAGGGACCAAGCCACTACCCAAAGACTATACATGGACTGACCCTGGACTCTGACCTCGTAGGTTGCAATGAATATCCTAGTAAGAGCACCAGTGGAAGGGGAAGCCCTGGGTCCTGCTAAGACTGAACCCCCAGTGAACTAGATTGTTGGGGGGAGGGCAGCAATGGGGGGAGGGTTGGGAGGGGAACACCCATAAGGAAGGGGAGGGGGGAAGGGGATGTTTGCCTGGAAACCGGGAAAGGGAATAACACTCGAAATGTATATAAGAAATACTCAAGTTAATAATAGTAAAAATAAATAAATAAAAAAATAAAAAATTTCAACAATGCAGTTTTCTAAACAAATTTGCACAATGACAACACTAGTTGATGAGCCAATGTGGACAGGGAAATGTAACAGTAATAACATGAACAAAGGTGCGAGAGGGGACATGGGAGGGGTTGAAGGAGAGAGGTACAGAAAACACTAATAAAGATGCAGTTATACATATGAAGCTATACACAAAATAATTTTTTAAATGCCAAGAAGAAACAGCAATGTTTATGACTTTGAGGATACAGTGGGAACACTTGGAACAAACAAGAGAATAATTTTTTTTTTTTTACAGGTTTCACAAAGAAAATTAGCTTGTTCAACATTTTGCCTTTGCACTAAAACTCTGGACTTTTGAATAGCAAAGTCATACAATGCATTTCTGTTGTTTTATACCATAGATTATGCTGAGGTTTATTTAATTATTTGATTTTATATGTACATATTTATCCTGAATGTGTACACCACATGTTTGTGGAGAAGGCAAATGCCAGAAGACATCAGACCCATTTGAGTTGGAGGAATTGGTGCTTGTGTGTCCCCATGTGTGCACTGTGATTTGAATACAGCTCCTCTGAAAGAGCATCCAGTGCTCTTATCCACTGAGCCACCTCTCTAGCCCCATGCTGTGTTTTTAGTAGTGGCTATAGAATACTTATATAATCCTCATGCAATAAAGGGTATTTTTATTTTAAGTACATATAGAGATTATAATCTGTTACTGGGTAAATCAGTAGGAAAAGAATCCCACTGATGATGAAATACATTTTTAATATTTATAGTTTAAGTAATATTCTGTAAGATAAAGTTATCAAACATTTCCTTATTGGTATATTGTTCCCATGCAATCACTATCTCAATTGTATTTGTGATTTGTGTGTATTTGAAAACTGAGAAACTGTCAGTAAAAGGGACTGGAAAAAGCAAAAGAAAAACTGAAAACCAAATTAGAAAGTTTCTTCTTCAGTATCAAAACTCTAGAACATGGTAATGTTATTTACATAGGATTGGTACAAGTTCATGTAAACTGACTAAAGGATCCTAAAACTTCAGGAACACTCTTAGATTTTAAGAATTCTGTCTCAACCATCTGCCTGACTTGTCTCTGGATGAACCTTCCAGGGACACAATGTCTATAGGCTATTAAAATAGGCAAGATACATCCCTCCTCAAGGGAAATGACACATAGTTAATCATATCCCTTGTGTGAGAATGGGAAGGGGAGAGATCACTCCACCCTATTTACCTCTTGAGAATTTAGTTGTGCATAAATGTTTTCATTTACCTCTCAGTAGCATCTTTCCCTTCTGAAAGTGTAACCAAATTCTTTCAAATTCTTTCCATCACACCTGTGAACCAAGAGAGTCCAGACTGGTGAGTTAACACTGCGATCAGTTAGTGAGGAGAAATCCTTTCCCCACATTTGTGATATTATTAAACCACACAATTTCTAGCTCATTTGGTGTCTAAGAGATTGTGATCAGAACACTTGTCTGTGGGAGACCTAGATCTTTTTGACATCAGTGATTTGACATCTTTCTAAAAAAATTTAAAATCACATTTATTTCATTTATGTGTGTGGTGTGTATGCACACATGTACTTGGGTGTGTGCACATGCACATACTCACATGTTTGCATATGCATTTGTGCCATAATGTACATTTGGAAGTCAAAGAATAGCTTATGTGAGTCAGTTTTCTTCTTCCATTGTGTGGATTCTAGGGATCTAATTTAGATCAAAAGGTGCCTTTACCTGCTGAGCCATCTCTCTGGTCCAACACCAATGATTCTATGATAAGATAGTGGGCTCTTTATAGGAAGCTATTGATTCCAAGTTCAGAGAAACTAATGTACTCAGAAAAATGCCCAGGATTTCAGTAGAGGCTTTCTGGTGAAAGAAATAAGTTTAGAATAAGTTTTGACTAAAGCAAGAACCCATGGTTCTGATTCTTTGAACCCCCACCCCTACCCTCCTTCATAGTTTCAGTGATGAGTAGTTATTTTGCTTCCTCTCAGATGTATTCCCTGCGACTCTTCTTTTGGACTGTGGTGGAGTTAACAGCAAATCTGTGCTATAATAGACTGAACTTAAACTTCATCATTAATGAGATATTTTGACATCATGGGTCTTCCAGGTCTTGCTTGCTCATCAGCCAAAGACATAGATGTCATTTTAGGGAGGACACCATGGACATCTGCTGCCATGCATTATTTATAAAAGTTCTGTGCTTTTGGTAGTTTATTCTGTACCAGACTATGTGATGGGACTCAGAACACACATTCACAAGAACACACATCTGCTGATGGCCATCTGCATTTTTCTCAGGTGGATGTGATGTGCTCGCTTTGACTGGTTAAGGCAAGTACTAGTGACAAATTAAGAAAGAGCAGTTCAAAAAAAAAAAAAAAAAAAAAAAAAAAAGAAAGAGCAGTTCACTCATGTAAATCCCTGACTGGTGGCTTAGAAGACATGTCACAAAGCCTAGGTGGCCCTAGGTTTTGTTTTGTTTTTTCCCTGGGCATGCAACAACAGATGCCCATCACAGATCCTAGTGTAGAACTGTTATGAACTGCATGTTAACTCACTTTCCTGCCTTTTGAACGACTTTGTAACTTTATTATGGTTAATTGTTTTTGGATGAGCACCAACTCTAACATTTACCTATGGATGGCTCTTAATCTGTGGTACTAACAACAGGGAACTTCCTGGCCTCAATGTACTAATTATCTTTCCCTCCCTGAAAAGAACTGTCTAAAATAGATCACAAAAACTGAGTTAGAATACAAAGGGTGTTTTCCAATGTCAGTGTCATCCCTAAATGTGGGCCCTATTTAGTATAAAACTAGAGATTCTCAAAGGTAGGGTCTAGTCACCAGCAGACCAGAAAAGAAAACTTGGAGGCAAAAGTTCTCTGATTCTTTAATTTTGCACTAGGAGGCACTCAGTAGGCACTTTACCTGTAGAAACTTCTCTGTCTGGCTGTTTTTTTGGTTATGGAAACTTCCTCCATACTAGAAGTCAGAATGTCTCCTCTGCTAACAATGGAGAGGAGAGAGCATTTAATGTTTAGGACATTGGCCTTGAGGCCCCAAACTTTAGCATTTCCTGAAAAAAGCATTCCTTGGGTTTATGACTTTCTCCTATAGTTGAGTTAATATTGCTTGTCCCCTCCCACGTCTCTCAGGAAAACACACTTTTATGTTTGCAACCTCGAAGCCTATAAACTAAATAAAGCACATTTCCATCCCTGAAGCAGAAGCTCCCACACCGCCCAGAATGAGAACCTGCTCTTTCATCGTTCTTCTTCCATCATCTTTCCCCTGTGGGCACTCAAGTGCTTCAGCTTACTTTATCAAATGTATTGTCTTGAACACAGAATTTACCTTAAGCAAGTGACTTCTCTTTCCTTCGTCCAGTTCAGGTCAGCCTCATTCAGTACAGCACAAAGCAAGCGAGCAAACAAAACAAAACAAAACTCCTGAACTTAAGGTTTATTTTCAATTCTGAGTTTATGTGCGGGGTCTGAATGTGGGTGCATACACATGAGTGCGGGTGCCAGTGGAGGCCAGAAGGAGTCAGATTCCCTGGAAGTGGAGTTACAGGCTGTAGTGATCCATCCCTCAAAGGTACTGAGAAAAGAATTCAGGTCATCTGGAAGAGCAGTACTCTGTCTTAACAGCATAGTATTTTTTTTTTCGACTTTAACCGTTTCATTGCCACGATAGGCTCTGCCAAAACTTCCTGTGGGCTAGTGGGCGGGGGCACTGGGTTCCCGGAGCCAAGCCGGGGAAGGATCTCTTAATTCAAGGATGGGGGAAGCATCCCCGATGACTTTCGCAGTGTTCAACGAAAGGGGATGCCGGCCCGGCCTCCTGTCTCCGGAGTTGTAACCCCTCACTCGAGGTCTCCAGAACTCCTGGATGCCCAGAGCGGGGGTCCCAAAGTCCCCTCCTCAGGGGACTGAGTCATATACAAGGAAAGCCGCGAGGTATGAGTCATCATGGCAGAGGAGGGGAGTGAAGCCGAGTGCGGTCTGGGGACCCCAGGGCTGGCCTGAGTCACGCACGCCCTGGCCCTACTGACCCCCAGCCCTGCGGTACCGAGAACAGGAGTGGGAAGCACATGGTCGGCAGGAGGAAGGGCAGTGCGGGAGGGAGGAAGCAAGCGCCTGCCGAGCCAGGAAGCTGTTTCCATGGCAACGGGGGGGGTCTCAGCTCATTAGAGGAAGGTCTTCCCAGCAGGGACTGCCCCGCCCAGAGAACTGGGGAAGCCCCGGTTCATTCGGTCCTGGGGCCGGTCGGGCAGGAAGGGGTTAACGGCAGTCCCCCTTTGAGTTTCACCAGCGCTCCAAAGTCTCTGGTTCCGCAGTACTACACCCCCCCCCTCCAGCGGCTGCCCCCGCGCGCTCAGGTACGCTTACACCCACCCCACCCCCAGCTTGTACTCGCCGCGTCGGGCTCCACGCACGCAGCGAATTCCTTCCCAGGATAGTATTTTTAATACTTGTATTTTTAGCTTTTCCCTTTCATTTCTCTCTCCATTTCTATTCCCTCTTACATTTGGCACTTTCTCCCCTTTAAAAATGTGCTCCTTTTTGAGTCTTAATCATATGCAGTTCCTGACTTACACAAATTATTTTTTAATATTGATTATTAATCAATATGAATACAGAAGAAATGAAGAGAAGCCAGTGGAATGTAGAAGGGGCAATGAGTAAATGATCTATGGTATTTATTCTTCTTGGAAATAGGGGGTGCTTCTAATCAGGAACGCTGACTTGTCACTAGTCCTCTATACCAGAGTGGAACATTTACCTTTCATATACGATTTTGAAAGAATTTCTACCCACAGGTTCAAGAACCAGCAGTTACCACAGAGGCCATGTATAACCTAAGCTGCTACAACCCATCTTCCTTCATTCTTGTTGGCATACCTGGCTTGGAAAAGTTCCACATCTGGATCGGGATTCCCTTTTGTGTCATCTATGTTGTGGCTATTGTAGGCAACTGCATTCTCCTCTACCTGATCGCAGTGGAGCAGAGCCTCCACGAGCCCATGTTTATATTCCTGTCCATGCTGGCCAGCACAGACATCATCTTGTCCACTGCCACAGTGCCCAAACTGCTCAGTAACCTTTGGTTTGGGTCCCAAGAAATAACTTTCTCTGGTTGTCTCAGTCAGATGTTTTTCCTCCATTTCAGCTTTGTGGTGGACTCGGCTATCCTGTTAGCCATGGCGTTTGATCGCTACGTGGCTATCTGCTTGCCCTTGAGGTACAGCACCATTCTGACTCCGCAGGTGATTGTCAAGATTATGGCGAGCATCATTGTGAGGAGCTTCTCAGTCATCCTGCCAGATGTTTTCCTGCTCAGACGGTTGCCATTTTGCAAGACTCGTGTCATCCCTCACACATACTGTGAGCATATAGGTGTTGCAAGGCTTTCCTCTGCAGACATCTCTATCAACATCTGGTATGGGTTTTCTGTTCCCCTCATGACTGTAATCTCAGATGTCATCCTGATTGCAGTATCCTACATCTTCATCCTCCGGGCAGTTTTTCTTCTCTCTTCCCAGGGTGCCCGCCAGAAGGCCTTGAGCACATGTGGTTCCCATGTCTGTGTCATCCTCATGTTCTACACACCTGCCTTCTTCTCCATCCTTGCTCATCGTTTTGGGCACAGTGTTCCTCGTAATGTTCTCATCTTATTTGCTAACTTCTATGTGGCTATCCCTCCTGCTCTAAATCCAGTTGTATATGGAGTAAAGATCAAGCAGATCCAGGACAAATTCCTTCTTTTCTTCTCTTTGAGAAAGACACAATGAGTATGCACTGAAAGCTAAAGTCAGGCAACGTCTATTTGGTGAAACTTTTAATTTCCATTTATTTGAAACATGGTCATTCTACCCATGCATAAAGTACACATGAAGAGAAAAGGGGGAGAGACCTCCAAAACCTCTGGGAAAATCAAGGCTTCTTCTGCTAAACTGTCATATACTTTGGTGAATAGAGCTGGTCGATCTCAGTGCTGGTGAGCAACACAACTGAGGCTTGCATCACTTCCTGATAGCTATTTGAATAATGGCATTTCCCAACATCCTTGTGTTTCACAGCTTCTTTATTAGAAGTAATGTACTGTACTTTTCCTTGCTAAGTACTGACCAATCCTAATCCTTTCTGCTGTAATTACTAAAATTTTTGCTTACACTTCTTCAAACCATGGTTCTTCCTTTACTTGTTTAAAGAAAATGAGTAAAAAAAAAAAAAAACCAACCCAAACATCTCTCTTTATTCCCCCCTTACCCTGCACTTGCTGGATTAAATAGAGTTATCCCTTTTTTCTTTCCGTCTTTCTTAATTACATGCTCAAAGAAAAAGTAAATTTCTATGGCCTAATTTGTTTTATTTTGGAGTACCATATTTAATTAAAAATAATTTTTGAAAGAGTAATAACAGTTAATTTAGTTACAGATGAGAAGAAAGAGTTGTAAGGATTACAGCATGTATTAATAGACATAGTATGCATACAGGGGTCTGTGAAATTCTGAACTCTGAAAACTTTGTCTAATATAATTATGGAATCACATACACAAATGAAGCATAAATCCCTCAAATTAAGTTTTTCAAAAACCAGTTTAGAAACTCAGAACCAGCCTTTATGTAATTACTACATACTAAACAGTTCAAGCCACCAGAGATCTAGAACCTCCTTTTATAGCAAGAGTACCCGCAATGTTTTCCTTTATGGTAAATGGCATCACCAAGAATATGGATCTAAAAGCAGAAACTGATCAGATGTATTCTGTTCTCTGAGGCTATTCTATAGCAAAATTAGCACAGCATTTTAATTGAATATTGAGTTTGAAATTCTTGTGAGCCATTCTGGTAGAGGTGTGTGTGTGTGTGTGTGTGTGTGTGTGTGTGTGTGTGTTGCACTTTCACCTTTGATTTGACATCAAGTTTGACTATGCTCCAACCTCCTGTCTGTCTATAAGTATTCTTTTTGGAAGAAGTTGATTCCTTGTTCCATAATCAAATCCATTTACAAGCAGCAGAGTGAGTGAGCATTTTACAATTCACAAAGTGTCATTTTTCATCTTGCTGAAAGTCTTCATTGTCCTACGATCATACACAAATGTTCTTCCTCAGAAACTCCAAGCCTTGCATCTTATTTACATGGCATGTATAATTTATTTTCAATTTATCTGTACTTTCCTGACTCTTGGAGTAAGCTTCTCCAGAAGGGATGTTCAACTTTTATGTACTCATACTGTGTCTCGGTATTTTGTATGAAACAAGACTTAGCATGGAGTTTTGTGTAGTATGGGCAGTGATTTCTGCTTTTGGCTTTAAATGAGTGAACTTATTAAGTATACAAGAAGTCAAAGCAACAGAAAAGCAACTGATAGAAAGATACACAGATAAAGTCATCAAATTGGATGCTCAAAATATCCAGCAGAAATTGACTGAGGAAATCAAGCTGAACCAGTAAGCTAGAGTTCCAGATTAAAAAAAGGAAAAAAAAAACATAAACAAAACAGGAGGTGACATCACCAAACCTGGGGCTTGCAGACATTCTGCAGATGCCAACTAGGGGAAGTGAGACTCAGTTGAAGTTCTGATTGAGCCTTCTCCAAGGATGCTTCTCTCCAAGGACATGCTTCCCTTGGTTGACCTTGTTTCTCTTCCCATACCACAGGCACACCTATAGAATGGGGTAAACACCAGTGACTTCTGTTTGAAATTCTTTAAAGCTGTTCCCAAGGGCACATTTGAAAAAAATTAAGATAATATTTTGGAAATTTTACATACTGTACCCTGATAATGGTCACTACCCAGTCCTCTCAGGACCACCTTCCACCCTTGTGACATCCTCTAAAGAAGAAAAGAAGAAGAAGAAGAAGAAGAAGAAGAAGAAGGAGAAGGAGAAGGAGAAGGAGAAGGAGAAGGAGAAGGAGAAGGAGAAGGAGAAGGAGAAGGAGAAGGAGAAGGAGAAGGAGAAGGAGAAGGAGAAGGAGAAGGAGAAGGAGAAGGAGAAGGAGAAGAAGAAGAAGAAGAAGAAGAAGAAGAAGAAGAAGAAGAAAAAAGAAGAAGAAGAAAAGAAGAGGAGGAGAGGGAGGAGGAGGAGGAGCAGGAGGAGGAGCAGGAGCAGGAACAGGGCAGGGGGGCAGGGGGGGGGGCAGGGGTAGGGGCAGGGCCAGGGGCAGGGGCAGGGGCAGGGGCAGGGGCAGGGGCAGGGGCAGGGGGGCAGGGGCAGGGGCAGGGGCAGGGGGCAGGGGCAGGAGAGCAGGAGCAGGAGCAGGAGCAGGAGAGCAGGAGCAGGGAGCAGGAGTGCAGGAGCAGGAGCAGGGGGCAGGGGCAGGGGCAGGGGCAGGGGCAGGGGCAGGGGCAGGGGCAGGGGCAGGGGCAGGGGCAGGGGCAGGGGCAGGGGCAGGGGTGGGAGAGCGGGGGGCGGGGGCGGGGGCGAGCGGGCGAGCGGGCGAGCGGGGGGGCGAGCGGGGGGCGAGCGGGGGAGAGCGGGAGAGCGGGAGAGCGGGAGAGCGGGAGAGCGGGAGAGCAGGAGAGCAGGAGAGCAGGAGAGCAGGAGAGCAGGAGAGCAGGAGAGCAGGAGAGCAGGAGAGCAGGAGAGCAGGAGAGCAGGAGCAATCCTCAAGTGCATTCTACGTCGCCTATGTATTCATGGGAGCATAGTCAAACTCCCAGTGGGCATTGCTTAAGAAAACTGAATTCTTCCTAGCCCTGCACCCGACACATGCCAGAATCCATCACTTGTGGAGAGATACCCTATGGCATCCATATGACAATTTTTAACAGTTCTCTTCAATGACTTTGTGTCTAGACTCTTTTTTTTTAAATCAGGAGGAGGGAAGATGTCACAGAAGCCTTCTATGTCTCTCATTCTCAACTGAGAGTCTGAAGCCGTGGATCCCACTGCAAAAGAAGCTTCCTTGAAGGGTACATTATTTTCCTCCTTGGTTGTTTTTCTATTGTCTTTTCTTCCTGTCACAGAGTTAGAGAGATTTTAGAGGACACTTTGAGGCAAATATGATGGGTATGAAATGGGGGGTGGGGTGGGCCAACCCCATTTCCAGAATCAACTTGTTAGTGAACTGAGACAGCATATGATAATTTATCAATACAATATACATCATACATGGTCCAGTACATATTGGGTGAAAGTTATGCATAAACTCATTTTATAAAAAAAAAATCTTTCAGGTGTGGCAGCACTCACTTTTAATCCCAGCACTGGGGAGACAGAGTTATGCAGATCCCTTTGAGTTCACTGCCAGTCTGGTCTCAGAGCAAGTTCTAGCACAGCCAGGGATACACACACAGAGAAACCCTGTCTTAAAAATGCAGCCAAACAGACAAACAGATCAAAAAAACCAACCAACAATCATGCAACAAACAAGAAACATCTGAGGATGCAGACTAAAATCTGCATGGAAATAAAATCATTCATATTTAGCCACAACAAATGCAAGGAGTCCCCTGGGAGTCAATAGTAGAGAGTGAGTCTGAAATGACAGGAGACCTGGAGGATAGGTGTCATTTTCCTTGCTCCTTAGACAACTCACAGGAGACTCTAGTATTGGCTGCTTTATTAGACCAGAATGAAAAATTACGAAAGAGATGGCTCAGTGGTTCTCTGTTGGTACTCAGCAACAAGTCTGAATACATGATTTCAATCCCTGGGAAACATGGCGGAAAGAGAGTTGTCCTTCGACCTCCAGAAGCTTGTGTGCTGCATGTTGTATTTAACTGGATTTACTAACATTTTGTTTCTTTTCTAATCTACTTGCATCCTGCAGTGGATTACTTAACCCACTTCATTATGTCCTAAACCCATCTGTCTTTCCTTCATAACCAGTAAAAATATTTCTAGACTTTTAAAGTCTTTTTCTCTAGATTTTTGGAAACTGCTGAAAATAACCCCACAAGGCAGGCTATTACTATTACTAATTAATTGAAACAAAAAGTATCACCACACTTGCCTGGTTTTAGGTCTTTAAATTCATAGAATTTTTCATTTCCTTTCTCTCCATCTCTCCATATTTTTTTGCCTGGACATTCTTACTTAGAATTCCCTGTGTTTTCTTTTTCTGATATTCCTACTGCCCTAGATCTTGTGCCCTGGATCACTGTATTTTTTAAGGCATTCTCCTGGCCCCTAGGATTCACATTTAGGACTTCAGTGAAATGATTATGAGTGTATTTAGTTTTAAGATTCTGTATAATCATTGAGAACAGGTTAGACAAGCCAACTTCCTTATACTATTCAGCTCATCACCTCCAGTATTCCTAGTATGCAGTGAACAGTCAGTACATGCTTGCCTTATAAGTGCCTCAAAATGACTGTTAGTTAATGAGAAAAATCTGTATTTTTCAAGAAATAGTTTGCTTGGGCTTATTAGTCAGTCTGCACAGTCAGAAAACTTGGAAACTGATATGGAAAGTATTTTCTACCCAGAGATTGGTGATTAATTGTTACCACACATAATCCTTGGAACTTCTCCTTATTTGTTTGTTTATTTATATGTGCATTCTTTGAGACAGAGTCTGGTTATGTAGCACAGACTATCCTTGAACTATTTAAGTGGCTCAGGCTAGTCCTGCACT
The DNA here is from genome assembly GCF_011064425.1 of Rattus rattus. Classification (NCBI taxonomy): domain Eukaryota; kingdom Metazoa; phylum Chordata; class Mammalia; order Rodentia; family Muridae; genus Rattus; species Rattus rattus. The sequence continues at coordinate 103,532,300 of NC_046155.1, forward strand.
CACAACCTTCCTGTCTCAGGTTCTTCTGCTGGGATTACAGGTGTGTGCCACCATGTTTGACTCTGGAACTTGTCTTTAAATATTTCCAAATTACCTTTATGCGTTCACATGTGTGAAAACTTATTACTGTAGCACTTACACCTTGCCATGCAGCACTAAGGGCAGGTAGAACAGAGCAAAAACTGACTTCCAGCTCTGGACGTCAAATGTAGATTTCCTTGTTGGATTGCCGAGAGGTTATGTTAAAGATTTTCCTGCTGGGAGGACTAAACTGAACACTGTCGCTGGGCACCTATAGCTTTTGAGCCTGAATTTTATCTGTGCTAGAGATTTACTCCACAGAAATAGGTTAGTACCCTATTATCTGACAAATAGGCTCAACCAAAGTTAGTGTTGATTTACCACAGAGGGGGAAGATGGGAGAGCCATCTGGTGCTGAAGTTTGGAAACGCAGACTGTTTTGAAGATGGCAGGTAATGCCAGAAATGCCCCCAAGATTTTGTTTCCTAAATGTCCAAAAAGGTTTATTTCAGTTCAATGGTACTAATTGATCATGCATGATAAAGTTGCTTACATCCATGGATACAGAAGATAACAAAAACAAGAAGTTGAAGGAATTTTGTATGGGGATGGGGGATTACTAGTCCTTGCTCTATGGACCTTCTAGATCAATGGCTTAGCAATGCCTCTCTTGGTGTTTGGGCATGTTCCCCAAAGTGCAGCTCCTTAGCCTGGAGCTACTTTGAACAAATGAAGTAAGAAAGGCTTCAGGGAGCAAAATGTTTCTTTAGAGTTCTTCCCTTTCTCTTTTGTCGCCCATGTATCCCCCAGGAGCATGTTGTGAGAGATAGAATTTTTCTTTAAAGAAGATTTTGGAATTCTAGAATTCTATCCCAAGGCAAGAAATAAAACTTAGAGAGGTCCTGCTGTACCTTGCCTGTAAGTATACTAGAAGAGCCACATTTTAGAAGTGGGGTATCTCTTATCTGAGGAAAAATAATACTATACAGAGAAAACAAGAGTCTGCATCCAGCAGGTTTGTTAAGACACCTAATTTAGTACCGGTAATGGCTGACAATATCGCAAACAAACAAACAAACAAACAAACAAACCAACGAAAAAACAAAAACAAAACAAAAAACCCAACCTTAAAAACACACAGTTCCTGGCTCTTTGAGTCTTTCTTTTTGAATTTTCCTTCATCATGTAAACATTAAAAATGTATATTTTGATTTTCTTTGTTTAATTCAACTCTTATAGGAGTGCTATCCATGGAAAGGAAAAAGAAGATATATTCTATCTTTTCAGTGCACACTCCCTTCCCTTCTAAGATCCCCAAACTTCCATGAAGGAGATAGGCTCTTAGGGAATCAAGGCATTAATTCGACTTGATGTTTGCTCATGTCCTAGGCTAACTTAAAAGTTTGGTACCCAATTCTCCCAGGCTTCAAGGTTCTCCGTTCCAACTGGTTTAGGATCCCTGGAGAAGACTAGGATGTTTATCAACACTCCACCTTCTAGGCTCTGCATTGGCTCCTCCTTGCTGTGAGTATAGTGCCCTGTATGCTACTTTTGTTCTTTTGTCTGTCTGTCTTGACATTGAAAGTACTTTTCCCTTTCTTTCATCAGCCTTTTTCTTGCTGCATTTTTGCGCTCTTCAGTCTTAACTCTGCTTTCTCAAAAGGACCAGACCTCCAAGGTATAAACTGGTGGGAAGCAGGCTAGAACTCCTAGAGGAAGTCAAACGGCTAGATCTGGAGAGAAATAGAGCTGGTGGAGTGTAGGGGAGCCGTGGCGAAGGTGGGCTCTATGAAATAGAATAAGAACCCTGCCTATATTTCTATAGCACATCATCACATAACACAATGGTGTAAAAGAAAAGTGTCTATCAATTCAAATCTTACTTAGTGCATCCCAATACTCCCCTTAAAGCATTTCCATGATTTTGGGGAAGGCAAATGTTCTAACCCTAAGAACATGAGAACCTTTAATGAAAGTGTGTATTCATAATAGGTTTTTTTGTTTTATTTTGTTTTGTTTTTGGTGTGGATATACCAAACTGCAGCCATCCATCTTAAGATTGGAGACTGGAAGATAACCATGGAGACTTACATGTTATTTCCTATAAGCAAGCAGAGGTTTGTACTTGTGAACACATTCTTTTGGGGGTGATGGGGGCAAGTACCAGGGTAGATCTTTCTCTGCACACCATGGGGTAACATACATGCTTAATACAAATTGATTTTCTGGAATGGGCCTTAGGACCTTAGGACTTTAAAGGTAATTGGAGGTACTAATTTCCCATATCTAGGTGAGTCTCTTCAGAGAGTATCCTTTCATGAGAAGGACTGGCGCTGGTGGATTCCATGGTGGGACCCTTTCTCCTGTCCAGGAGTATGTAAATGTGGGGAGCTAATGTTCATGCCCCTTCAGACCTTACAATTCTCTGAGGTAAAATTCAGGAGCCTGTCTTTTCTATTATGGTGGGATGCTGTGATAGAAGGTTGACAGGGAGAGATGGCTGGGAACAATAATAAACTTTATGCATAACATAATTGATAGTTATTGACTGATCAAATTAGTTGCCAACCAGACCCTACCAGAGCTCCCAGGAACTAAACCACCAATCAATGAGTACACATGGATGGACCCATGACACATGTGTAGCAGAGTGTGGCATTGTCCAGTATCAATAGGAGGAAAAGCCCTTGGTCCTGTTAAGACTCGTTTCCCCAATGTAGGGTAATGCCAGGACATTGAAGTTGGAGTGGGTGGGTGGGAATGGGAGTATCCTCATAGAAGCAAGGGGAGGGGGAGGGAACACAGGATTGGGGGAAAGGGGATAACATTTGAAATGTAAATACATAAAATATCGAAGAAAAAATCTACTTCTTACAGATTATAATTATGGTCTAGCTCATATAGAGACATATTGATTCAAGAAAATTAAAAAAAAAAGAGCCCTAGGCATTGAACTCAGCAACTTGTGTGTATTAGGCAAGCAAGCATTCTACCACCAAGCTATGTCCCCAGCCAACAGAAAATCCTTCTTTGAGTGACTGAGTGAATGTCTAGGTTCTTACACAATGCTTATAATAGCTTTCCTTTTTCTTTTCTTTTTTCTTGGACAGTTTATGTACTTACATTTCAAATGTTATCCCCTTTCCTGGTTCCCCCCTCTCATCCCTTCTCTTCCTGCTTCTATGAGGATGCTCCCCCTCCCACCTATCCACTCCCACCTCAACATCCTGGCGTTCCCCTACACTGGGGAAAAGAGCCTTCACAGGACCAAGGGCCTCTCCTTCTATTGATGCCAGACAATGCCATCTTCTACTACATATGGGGTTGGAGCCATAGGTCCCCCACGTGTACTCTTTGGTTGGTGGTTTAGTCCCTGGGAGCTCTGGGGTGTCTGGTTAGTTGATACTTTTGTTCTTCCTATGGGGTTGCAAACCCCTTCAGCTCCTTCAGTCCTTTCTATAACTCCTCCATCGGGGTTCCCCATACTCAGTCTGATGCTTAGCTGCAAGCATCTTAATCTGTATCAGTAAGGCTCTGGCAGAGCCTCTCAGGAGACATCCTTATCAGGCTCCTGTCAACTTTTAAAGTAAGCATGGACTACTTTTAAGCTTCTGTAGGCCTATTAATTACTTGGAAATTCTTTGACTTGTTTTGATTACAAGTGAAGCCCTGGGTTCAGTTCCTAGCACCATGAAAACCAAACCAACAGAACAAAAATAGTCTTAAACTGTCTAAATAAGGCCTTACTTAGAAAAAGATAACTTCTGAGAATCGTTTTTACTTATTTTACATAAGTTAACCTATTCCCACTTCTGAGAACTCATGAGTAATATTTGTCAACATTTTTTTCTGAGTTTCATCTGTTTTGCTCCAGTTGTCAAAACATTTAGTTCTATTACATATTATTTAGTATAAAATTTTTCATTCCTCCATTTTTAATATTTTTATTTGTGATTTTCTTCACATTCTGTCGTGTGTGTGTGTGTGTGTGTGTGTGTGTGTGTGTGTGTGTGTGTGTGTGTGACATAGGACATGCATAGGAGTGAGAAGACAATGTGCAGAGTCAGGTCTCTCTGATAACTAAGTGGGTCCTGGGGATGGAATTCAGGGAGTCAGGCTTGGTAGCAAGCAAGCGAGCACATCACAACCATCCCAGTGGGTCTTAATTTTCATTCTGACTTAAGTGTATCATTTTCATCATCATTCATACAGAAAATTTCTTTTGCTTATTATGTAGACTAGCCTGACCTGGAATTCATATGCCTGTCCTTCCTTCCCAGGGGCTGGGATTAAAAGCATGGGACACCATGCCAAGAAAAAAGTTTCATTTTAAAACAAAGTATATGACACTAGATATATTCATACATATATGTAATAAAAGCTAAAAATTAAAAATATCTCCACTTAATTTTCAAAAATAATGTACCCAGTAATGTACCCTTTTGACAGCTGACTTATATTGATGCAAATGCCGAGACTTTCAATCAGTGCTAACATATAGTAGCTGTGTGCTCCAGTTGGTCTTCATTTAACAAAAGTACGCCTATGATTTTTGACTTTCATGTGCATAGCTTTACCTCATTCTTCTTAAAGCCTGCATATTCTTCTCTTACACTGTGTACAGACACACTATATTTCTCAGTGGAAGTGTAGATGTGTGTCACTCTGACAATGTTCATTTTCTACATTATAATTTTATTTGCATTCATAATGTAATTGAATTATTGCCACCATATATAACCTTATGTATTTCTATAACCTCTTCTTCAGGAATATTTCTGTATTTGAAGCCAGTAGGGGAATGTGTATGATCCTTTTATTTTTTATTTTCTGGATACATACAGCTAAATTAATCTATACAGATGCTTGACAGTAAATTCTTTACAAAACTAGCTGTACTACCTCCTTATTTCACCAGATACTTCAAAAACTGGGTATCATCAGCCGTTTGAAGTCCTTGTTAAGATGCTAAACTTATGCCACTCAACTCTTTTAAAGAAAATTTAATGAAAGGATAGAATTTTATTTTCTTATTTCATATGACTTAATTATTTATATCCATCACCAAGTTTCTTTAGATCAATGGGCTTTAGCTTTGCAATCTTTAAGAATACTAATATATTCTTAGTATTCTTATATTCTGAATATTAATAGAATCATATGGATTTATTAGAAGTCATCTTTAGTCACCATGAAATTTGTTATCTCCTTTTTTTCTTTTCTTTCCTCTCTGTGTAGCAAGGCTGTGTAGCAAGGAGCCTTCTGTTCCAGTCTCCCAAGGACTGGGATTGAAGGAATGGACTGCTACATCTAGGTTTTTAAGCCTTCTACTTTTTTCTACAGATAATCATCTAGGCGTATGTTTATAGATATGTGACATGTGGGGAAGGTAGTTTATACACAACTTTGGAATATCCAACAGGAATCCTTGTACCATTGACTGAACTCATGTTAAAGCATCTTTATAGATCCAAATCTCCTGCAGTAGGATCTTCTTATAATGGAGATGTTGCCTAGCATTGAGCATAAGTGAGAACCCTTATTGACACCAGCCTTGTCAATAAGGGAGTGATTGGATTCCAACCTTATTTATTCTGTGGTTGAGACAGATAGATCTCAGCTCTCATCTATTCTCCAGGAACAATGAGGCCCAACTTCCAAGGTCAGCCTTGATAACGGGTAAACTACAAGAAGTTAATTGGGACATACTTTTAAAATATGTCTTGCATTTTTACATTTTCTGAAAATCCTTTCTGGATCTTTTCTAAACTTATAACTGCAAGTGAAAAACAGATGCATTTATGTTAGGAACAAGAGCAGATAGTATGTAGGTTAGAGCAATCTGCATAAGTTACATACATACTCAGAGTGAGCGCTTGCATATGATAATCATTTAGAGATGAGGAGGCTTCCTTTGTGTGAGGTAGATATGACTAACACGATTTGAAGACACAGAAAAACTGATTGTGTTGAACAATCTTTGACTTGGAAAATATAAAAGAAATGAGATTGAGACAGTAGAAAAACCAATACAGTAATCTTGATGAAGAACACAGGCAGAGGATACATAATTCCAAAGCCAAGGAATTTAACATCAGAACTGTAACATCATCTGTATTTAACATCAGAAACTTCAGAATGTTCACCACAGGGGCCCATTTAATGTTACATTATTCATATAGAGCACTACTTAGTACAGTTTGCATAGTAAGAAAACAATAAAGACATAGCACTGTAGAATTCCAATATTCACAAGAGAAAAAATAGAAATAATAAAATGAGGGGTATTGGCATTGGACTAAAAGAGCTGTATATCAGATCACAAAATTTGAGAGTTTTAAAAAGATAAACTGTCTGTTTCAGTGAAGTCAGACAAGCACGAGTCAGTAAAGAGACGGGGACAAGAATGACATTGTGTAGTGGTGCCAGGAGTCCGAGTGTCTATTTCTGGGATTTGCTTTCATCGTGGGTAGTAGGTAGCCTTTATTTTCCTGAGACAAATCTGATATAGTCACTTATCAGGCCCTGTCTCCTCTTGAATAGATTTCAGCTTAGGAATGTGTGAAGAGTGGAATAAGTCGCTGACACCGGAAGTTTGATGAAAGAAGCTTAGCACATGACTCTGAGTTATACCTGAAACTTCTGTAGCCATGATGAGAACCAGGGCAGACACATGGGGTATTGTACAGTTGAGTGTGGAGAATCAGGGAAGAACAGGACACTGGATAGTCTGCTTAGGTGGCAGACACCCAGTCTGTCTTTGTGAAGCCCCAAATAGCAACTAGATAATTACATGGATTTGACTAATATTTAACAGTTTAAAAATATATTTTTGCATTCGTGGGTATTGAGCATGCGACCATTACATGCTAGACAAATGCTCCACCTCTGAGCAACCTACCTAATTCATTTTTTGTGCAGAATTATTCAATGCACAAAATTTCCGAGGAAACGTCATTGGGTTGCTGTCAGAACTGATTCAGTCATATGACTTAAGTCTCCGGGAAAACACTTCAATGATGCATATGACTGAAAGTTTGACAAACATTTATTCATAAAAAGAAGAGAAGAGGGGTTGGGGATTTAGCTCAGTGGTAGAGCGCTTGCCTAGAAAGTGCAAGGCCCTGGGTTTGGTCCCCAGCTCCGAAAAAAAGAAAAAAAAAAGAAGAGAAGAGGGACAGAATGATGATTTCTGAGAGGGAAAGGTATCAGGAAATTTTGCCTGTATCACTGTAACTATCGTGATATTTTACTTTCAGTTTAGGTGAGTCCTTTAACGCATGCCCATAATGGAGATATTCAACCTTAGCAGCTTCAATCCAGGCTTTTTCATCCTCCTGGGAATCCCAGGGCTGGAGCAGCTCCACCTATGTTTTGGTATCTCCTTCTTTATTATTTACCTCGTGGCGTTTGCAGGCAACAGCATCCTTCTCTACCTCATTCTTACGGAGCGCAGTCTGCATGAGCCCATGTTCTTTTTCCTCTCCATGTTGGCTGGTACAGATCTCATCCTGTGTAATACATGTGTTCCCAAAACCGTCAGCATCTTCTGGCTGGGTCCTCAGCACATCACGTTCCCCGGATGTCTTACTCAGATGTTTTTCCTCCATTTCAGCTTTGCCATGGATTCTGCTATCCTGCTGGCCATGGCCTTTGATCGCTATGTTGCTATCTGCTTCCCCCTAAGATACACTACCATCCTCACCCATCAGATTGTTATTAAGATTGTGGTGGTGATTATCAGCAGGAGCTTTTGTATCATATTCCCGTGTGTGTTCTTGCTAAAACGACTGCCTTTCTGCCGAGAGCTCGTCATTCCCCACACATACTGTGAGCACATAGGCATTGCTCGTCTGGCCTGTGCTGACATCTCCATCAATATCTGGTATGGCTTTGCAGTACCTATAATGACTGTCCTGTCAGATCTGATCTTGATTGGCATCTCCTACACTGTTATTCTCCGTACTGTGTTTAACCTTCCCTCCCGGGATGCCCGCCAAAAAGCCCTCAGCACATGTGGTTCCCATGTCTGTGTCATTCTCATATTCTACACACCAGCGATATTCTCTGTCCTTGCCCATCGTTTTGGTCACAATATCCCCCACTCCTTCCATATACTATTTGCAAACCTCTATGTAGCCATTCCTCCTGCCATCAACCCAATCATCTATGGGGTAAAGACCAAGCAGATTCGGGACAAAATCAACCTCCTATTCTTCCCCAAGTCAACCATTGACGTGACACAGAGAGCTTGGGAAAGATAACAGTCAATGATATCAACTTAGGAGTATTTCATATTTCTTAAAGGTGGAATACCCAAAATACTGATTTAATTTCTGTAAAGTTGTAGAAAGTCTACTCTGGATGATAGATAATGTGGAAGATGAACCCATGTTTATGAAGCCAAATAAGAACTGAAGAAGATACCTTGCATGACAAGATAGAGGGGGGGGGCTTTAACTCTCATTTGTAAATAAGATATTTAATAACCTCTTGGCATTTGGGCTGACATCAAGTATAATATCAAATAATACTTTCAAGATCTATGAGACAGCATATTGAATACATAGCATGCAGTTATAACTATAAACAAGTTATAAATATAAACAAGTTAGAGTAGATTAATAAAACTTCACAACATGGCATATTTCTGTAGGATACTTTTCAGATGAAAGCTAGAGTCAACAACTGATTACTCTTTTAAAAGAGTATTCTGTGTAAATGAATCCTTTAGGACAGTTGTTTTCTGGATTATTCTGGATATTAGGAGTTGATAGAATTTAAACTTCAGATTTACTCTTATTTTAATGAACCTTTGTAATCTGTAGTGATTTCATAGAAGATTCCTATACCCAACAAATCTCTGCCCCTTCCAGATCACAAAGACCCAGTCTTTTAACAAATTCCAAAAAGTCAGTTCTTGTGATTTTCTGGGTTAAAGGTAGCAATGTTCTTTATTTCCCACATAACTGTTACTTGATTAACATTAACCATGTATCCAAAATTCTAACCCTTAAGCCTCATATTCAAATATATTATTAGTTACCTCTACTTACTTTAGCTTTCTCTTCAGTCTGAGACTTTTTCCCTTGAAGATTTTTTCTACTTTTTGTATGATACTATTTTCTACAAAATAAAGCAAGAACAACCATAAAATTAGACTGCTGTCATGATTATTGGAAATTTTAGTATCTGTATAAATGACCGTGTAATTATTCAGTGTGGGAGATTTTATTTTCCATTGAAGCCACCACAATACCTTAGAATGTCCATACATACTTGTACTATGAACTTGTAACTTCCATAGCAATATTTGCAGTCTAATCACCTTGAATTGTCAGGAGCTATCTAGAAAAGGCTAAAGGCTACGTGATTTTCTGGAGATAACTCATCATTTTGAATGGCTGCAATGGATAACTCAGAATTTCAAGACTTTCAGAAATCTCACCTCAGGGTTGATTCCTATTGCCGATATGTCTTTCCTGTCACTCTTATATAATGTAAAGATCCCTGGGCATTAGTCCACCCTATTGGTCAGATTTTCCGCAGATCAACAAAGATGTTCTCTTTTGTGATGCTGTGTAGATTGATGATTTCATAATTCCTAATAATGATACTATGGAATTCCTAAATTTATACTAGTAATTTTGAACCCCCTACAGAAAAGGCTGCAATTAGGGATCTGTAAACCTTCATGTGTGACAGACCAATTGCACTAAAATAGAAGTCAGATTTGAAATAAAATAAGGATCAGGGCAAACATCCCTTCTAGGCTGGCTATGAAACCATTATCTGATAACTAAGGTCATAAACTAGGGATAGACAATTGTTGGTGCAAGGACAGAAGATAAAATATTGACTGGATTTATATAAAACTTTAAAATTAATGAGACACAAGGAAGATGATTTGCCTCTTGACAAAACTGAGCTCACTTATGACACAAAAAATTATTGTTTTAAACTCTTAATGACTGTGGAGCTAGTAGCCAATAATGGATGTTTAATTCTATAACTAGTCTTAATGAAAACATATGTAAACATTTCTGCTGTAACTTCTTCAATCTATGATTTAAACTTACTGGTGAACTTTTGAAAAAAGATGCTTAGAATACCATGTGATTATGTATCCTGAAAAAGTCTAAGAACTAAGAATGATAACAGTGAGCAGAGCAGAGCAGAGCAGAGCAGAGCAGAGCAGAGCAGAGCAGAGCAGAGCAGAGCAGAGCAGAGCAGAGCAGAGAGAGCAGGCAGGCTTTTTATCCCTCAACAATAGGCTTCTTCTTTCTGAGAAGGACAGGGCTGTTTTCTTATAGACTTAGGTTTCTTTCATTCAGCAATAAAGAGGTAGAAGCTTTTTCTTCCTCTGAGTAATAAAGGTTGGAGCTTCCTTTTCATCCAGAATGAGTGAGTTCTTTCGGTGCAGGTACTTCTCAATGAAACCTACTCACAGGGGCTTTTGCTCCATCCACTGTGTGTGTGTGTGTGTGTGTGTGTGTGTGTGTGTGTGTGTGTGTGTGTGTGTGTGTAAATACTTGTGGAGTGGATGATCGGGCCTGGCATGATATGAGTATGTGTATGAATGTGTGTGTCTATGCATATTTGCTTATGTGAAAGATTTTCCTGAGAGACACAGCCAGAATACAGCAAATACATAGGCAAATGCCAGCAGCAAACCACTGAACTGAGAACGGGACCCCCATTGAAAGAATCAGAGAAAGGACTGGAAGAGCCTGAAGGGACTTGAGACACCATATGAACAGCAATGCCACCAACCAGAGCTTCCAGGGACTAAGCCACTACCTAAAGACTATACATGGACTGACCCTGGGCTCCAACTGCATAGGTAACAATGAATAGCCTAGTAAGAGCACCAGTGGAAGGGGAAGCCCTTGGTTTTGCCAAGGCTGGACACCCAGTGAACATGATTGTTGGGGGGAGGGTGGTAATGGGGGGAGGATGTGGAGGGGAACACCCATATAGAAGGGGAGAGGTAGGGGTTAGGGGGATGTTGGCCTGGAAACTGGGAAAGGGAATAACATTTGAAATGTAAATAAGAAATACCCAATTTAATAAGGATGGAAAAAGAGTATATTATATAAAACAATTTAAATTAAAATAATTACCTTAAAAAAGTTTTTGAGCATGAGTTTCTTTTCCTGGTTCACTAAGAGTTAATTGTTTCAGCCCTCCCTCACACTAGGAAGAGAAAGAAAATCTAACAATTAACCCCTACTTAATTTCCTGCTGCTGCCAGCAGAAATGAATTACTAAATATACATTTGTCTTTATATGCTCATGTACACTTAAGAGTTAAGAGAGTTCAGAGTTTCTCGCTGGGCATTCTTGCCAACCCCAGATAATTAAGTTTTGTTTTATCAGTAGCTTTCACCCCATAAATGGCCCATCACTGTCGCCAGCTGTCTGATATCAGCATGACTCCTATCACAAATGCTTCCCCTCAGCTGCTGCTTGAGAAGAAGGGAGGGAGGGAGGGAGGGATGAGGGGAAGGAAGGAGAGAGAGAGGAGGAAGGGAATTGGGCAGGCTCTTGGCATTGAATACAGGATGAAATGTGGCATTCGTTGACAAATAATATTCAGTAGAAATGACCTTTGAGGGCTTATATGATTATATTATTAAAAGATATCTTTACAGTTTCCATTTGGGTCTCTTAATGAGCTTGATTTCACTAGATTCCCTTTGGACACTCAACTACTATGACATGTGCATCACAAGCAACACATGAAGCCATTTCTAAATGTTCTAGTGAATGGCGCTAATGCTGAATCTGATAGCCAATAACAGCTACAATCTGTATTAGAGACTCGACTTGGACATCAGTCCAACTGAGACTCTAGACAGGTATAGTAGAAGTATGGGAGACGGAAATGTACTCAATTCACTGGTGCATTTGTCTAAAGAATATTGTTGTACCGAATGTATAATATTATTTTACCACATGTGATAAGATTAGGAGATAAGATAAAATGAAATTATTTGTTTCAAGCAGAATAAATGCAAAAATACCAGGGCTGACTAGGTTCCAAGTATGGTTCCATCACCACTATTTCCAAATAATGAAAGCAAAATATGGCAGCAGGGTATAGCATCACATATAGCAAATGGCTCTAAGAATATTGTTTGTTAAAAACATAAATATTAAGAGTGCAAGTAGTAAACCTTTTCATCAGGATACAGAGGTACTAAGAATCTTAAAAGATATTACCCTATAATGTTATAACTTTTTTGCCCTGATTATACAGTAGACAATGTATAAAGTGTTTAAGTATGATGTTTGTTTAATGAAGACAAACCCACAACACAGAGAACTCAGTCTCTAGGAAAAGTGCTTATAACATCATCAGTAACTGTTTAAAGGAGAATAGATAGGCATTTTTCAATGAACAGAAACCTTTGAGCCTACAACTTTCTCCAGTAGAGAACAGGCTCAAAAATAATTTCAGGTATAATTATAGGTCATTTATTATTTTAATAACATATATAACTATGTATCAGATCAATATAGTTATATACTATTTGTATTACCCTCTTGAACCAAATTAATGCTGTCCATGTGTACATGAGTATGGATGGGGTCATCCACTGGAGCATAGACAACCTACCAGTAGCTACTCCTCCAAAGAAAAATGGCTCCTCTTCCCCCAGCGTCTGTCAACCACCTATACTCAGCCAATGATAGGGCCTGGTTAGCCTCTCATCCAACCGGAAGTTTTAGCTGCCTTGATCTTTGCAGGTTTTGTGAGTTCACATGTGCATCAGACATGGCAGATCAAGATGATAGAAGTATGATGTTTGATTCATTATTCTTAACTATATTTGCTCCAGTAAACCACAGAACCATGAACCTATTCTTCTGATAATGTACCCTTTTCCAACTACTCCCATCCCCTTCTCTTTGTGTTCCAGTCTCTGCAACTAGTCTACTTTCAACTTCTAGGAGTTCTAGGTTTTAACTAGTGCTATAGTGGAAATGGTTATAGGAGAAGATAGGTATAGTTGCAACTAGAAAATGAATTCATTTGTGCCTTGTGCCTTGTGCTTGTGGAGTCAGGGGTCCCTTCTCTAGGCATTTATGTTTGGCCTGAATGTCAGGGAATCTCTGGGATAAGTAGACCATGAGGAATTGTTTTCCATCAGAGTCTCAGAATCCACACAGTTATATTGTAAGAGGACCTTTGTAAGGTAGCCTAGAAATTGACAGGAGTTGTTGTTTTTTGTTTTTTCCTGAATGACCTCTTGAATTTCTTCATAATTTATCACTTTCAGGGCAGCCTTACAGAGAGTGGCCAAAGGCAAGTTGCAAATGAATCTCTAGTGAAAATGTCCCCTCCCCAGATATTGTAGTTTCATTTCAGTTCCTGATCAGATTCACATCAGCCCTGAATGGATGGGTAGCATTAGTTTGGTGGATTTTATCTGCATGCATCCTAGCCTGTTCCCAAACTTCCCTGTGCTCCTTGGGGAGAAGGTTGTTGGTGAGAATAGTATAAATGTCATCGGAAGTGAGTTTGTAAGATAGGGTGAAATATTGGAATTCTTCACAAAAGGTGGAGGAATTAGCAGCAGGGGACCCCAATCTTTTTTTCTATCTGTGAGAGTTCACTTAGTGAGGAGGGGGGCATATATTCTGACCAAGCCATCTACCCTGGAAACTTCCCACAGAGGGAGACTATGACTGGGTTAGGTAGGGGAGGGCGAAGTAATGGGGGAGGGATTCCATGCTGGAGTAGGAATGAGTACCTAGAGGACTATGGGCTACTACTAGGCTGGAAGTGGGTACCAGGGAAGTTTGATTAGGTTGCTTTGTTCCTGGGTAGGGAAAAGGAGAGACCAGAGGGTATAAAAGAGGACAAGGAGCTGCGGGTTGAGGCTATGGAGTGGGGGTCTCATCGGTTGGTTGGAAAGTAGTGGAGGAATCATCTGGGTTTGAGCTTCATGCTAGAAAGAGTTGATCAGGAAAACAGGAAGGATGGAGAGAGGACTCAGAGCAGAGATAAGAGAAAGCCTGGACATGCAGAATCTGTTTCCAATTCCTTGATCTCTCACAGTAGTTGAAAAGATCCCAAGTAATATTGGTATCTAGGGTACCATTAGGCAGTCATTCTGATTGGTCATCTAAGCGATATTGAGGCCAAATTTGATTATAAAAGTGAATGAGTTTGGGGTCCTTCAAATAGGATTCTGGGTGTAGAGGCTGGCCATTTTCTGAGAGGCATCCCAAGTGCAACTGAAAAGGTGTGGATGGCACTCTTTCTGTAGATGGGGAGGGGGAGAAAAAAGATTGCATTGACCTGAGGTTGAGGGCATTCCCAGGACTCAGAAAGGACGAAATGAAGGCCAAGCCATTTAGTGGGTTATCATTGCCCTCAGCAGCGGTCATGGCTAATTTTCTGAGGAGACTTGGTACCTGGTACCAGGGCTTTCAACACAGCCAGAAGGCAATGAAAAACCAAGATCAGGAATAAGGTCTCATCCTAGGGAGAATGTCACATCATGTCATAAAAGCTACAAGGACATAGAGAAGCTATGGGGTTACAAGCAGCTCCTAAGGGGAGACAGAAAAGGGAAGGGGGAAGAAAGGGCTGCAATAGCTAAGTTGGGCCTAAGGAAGCTTCATAATTGTAGCTGCAAGGATTCGTGGGGGTGAGGAATGGTGTGGGTAACTCTAAAGACCATGGCTGGAGTACCTTCACCTCCAAGAGTATCAGAGGGATGCCAGATGCTCCATGGTCACTTCCTGAGACTCAGGGAAGCATTTCTACAAACCACAGGGGAAACTTAGAGAATTATTGCTGGTAGATGGGATGCTGAGCAATCTATGAGTCAGAAGGTCAATGTGTTGTAGGTGGATGGAGATGAGGGCCCCAGGTCATCTCAGACCACAAGGGGAAGTACAGGCATCAGGAAAGCCTATCCAAATCATGATGGCAGTGTAAGGGTTTTACTGGTGCAAGGCCACACAGTCACATGCAGTGGATCTCACACAAGAGATTTACTGGGGGAGAAATACTGAGAGAACGCAGAGCTCTGAGTAGCGGGGTGAGTTGATAGGGTGTTTGGAGCATACACAGTGAGCTAATGGAAAAGCACAGCAAGACCTGAAGTGTTGCTTGGCCTTCAACTCTGAAACATTGTTTGACTGTTAATGCTGATTCAGGGGTGTGGGGCTCTGGGGATGGGGATTTCAATGTCTCAAAACTCAGAGTCAAGCCAGGGACAGAGTGTTTTTCCCTTCTCCCTGGTCTCAGGCTTGGGGTAAAGTCATGAGTAGGGTGTCTTTTCCTTGGCCCCTTTTGCCTACACTGAACCATAACAAGCAGTAACTAAATAGCTTATTACCTTGTGTACTTAGGTGAGGAATATAAGAAAAAAAATTACCATGAAAATATACCAAAAGGAAGTGATCAACCTCAACATCAACCAGGAGGAATTCAGATTAGATATATCTCTTCCTGAAAATAGGTGATAAAAGGTTAGACAATACAACAAAACTGCAAATTCAACTCATCTTCTATCTATCTATCTATCTATCTATCTATCTATCTATCTATCTATCTATCTATCTATCATCTATCTATCTATCTATCATCTATCTATCTATCTATCTATCTATCTATCTATCTATCTATCTATCACTTTGGGTGCTTCCTTTACTCATTGATTCCTTCCTTTCTTCAAAAGTACTTTCACCAACAGCCTGACACACTTGGATTATATTATTTTGTCCAAAGTCTGGGAGTCTATTATCCCATTAGTGTAAGGCTATGGTACCTCCTTCCGTTGAATTAGGAACAAATGTTCACACTTGAAAAGCAGATTTTGCCGTGGCTGGTATATGTCCCCTGAGATCATATATGAACATTTAACTCTATTTTTAGCATCTGGGACCATTAGTGTTTTGAGGCAACCTCAGCCTCTCTGGACCAAGAGTACCATCACAAGTTAAGGGTAAAAAGGATCAGACCTTACATACCAGGAACTATGTTGTATGTGCTGAGTAGAGGTTTCTGTTGACCACTGAGACTGGGGTGAGTGTTTGATGACAATAATGGATTGTAAATGAAGTAAAAAAAAATAGATCTGTGAAGGCAAGAAGAGAGGTAGGGGAGGGCAGGAGAGATGACAGCCATGCAGAAGTACTGATTGCTTTTTTTGTTTGTTTGTTCTCACTTCTTTCTAGGTCACCTCAAACAGATCCCTATTCTACACAGCTAGTTCCTTGAATATCTCACGTATCTGGGTAGGTACAATGTATACTGCATACATAACAACATTTCATAAGCAAGCTCCTTCTCTCTCTCTCTCTCTCTCTCTCTCTCTCTCTCTCTCTCTCTCTCTCTCTGTGTGTGTGTGTGTGTGTGTGTGCATGCATGAATCCTTTCTGTGGCAGGTTTTCCTGTGGCTGTTTTCCTTGGGGTCTCAAGAGATAGGGTACATGGATTTCTAGATACAATCATCCTAACTAGGTAAGCACATCCGGAGTCATAAAAAAATAGTCATTGTATATTTAAGGTACAAAACATGATATTATGAGGAACTATAGACAGTAAAATATTAATTACACCTTGTTCTCACATCAAACCAACTGAGTGTATGCAACAACTTTTATATTTGTTAATGTGTAACATTGTTCTTGCCTTTGTAAGAAGCTGCACTGTATCACCAGAAACTCCAATTTGTCTACACAGTATGATACCTTTTAAATTTAATTTACCCCATGTAGATAGCCTTGGAATTTCATGTGTATAAATTTTAGAGATCCACAAGCAAATATATCCTAGTTGTAACATTTTCTTGGTGAAAATTGGTGACTGATTACCTAATAAAGATAACGTTTAGTTACATTACACAATAAAGGAAGTGTAATCATTCTTACATCTCTGCTAGCTATAGCACAAAATGCTGCAATAGTTCCTTGACCTCCAAGCAGTGAATGAGAGGAATTCAACAATGCTGGAAGGTTGGTAGGATTGGGATTGTAAGGGAGTTATTCCATTTTATACATTGCGGGTACTTAGCTAGCTAAATGAGGACCTGCCTTGAATATTTTCAAAGTGATATCGATTTGAGGAATGTTCAAATCATAGTACACTTATGCTGAAGTGCACAACTTGAGAAAGGCTGTTACAGCTTTCGAATTGACTTTTTCAAATAAAGTTTTGCTTTTTAGATTTTGAAATCATGAGAGATATCGGGGAACGTTTTAATGAATGTGCATTAGCTATCTGGGTGACACCACAGATTTCACATGCCTTCTGATTTGGTAATTAGCACTGTTATCTGTGTTTTATTAAAACTCTAAGGACAGAAGGGAATATTTTTTTAAAAAGCACTCAATACAATTAGCAAGTAATTGCAGCAAAGACATATTTTGAACCTAGGCAATCTGAATCTAGGTTCTAGCTCTCATGTTTCAGACTGGACTACAGAACAAGATCTGTAACAGGGTGATAATACTGGAAGCCAAGCCGCCTGAAAGATGTTTGAAGAATTTGAAGAAGATTCAGATTTGGAGAATAGCTATCATTTTCTGCAGGACGACGTCTGTGAGTAGAAACTGGCTTATGTGACATTTCTTCACAGTATGTGCTAATGCAGTGTTTTATTTTTATAGTGACATTTCTTAATTTAGTATGTCTACTTACTGCACCTATGACTTTAATGTAGCATCGAGCCGTGAAGTGTCTGAGACAGGCTTTCTCAAACCAGCATACCTTTCACATGGCATTCTTCCCACACGAGTCTGTTTTCCTTTGTTGCCTGTTCCAGAGCTACCCCACTTATCTGGGTGATATCGGGACTGAAAGGCTTTAACATCTTGTACTCTAAACCTCCAAAGTAGAATATTCTGGAGACAATCTCTCAGCAAGCCCATCCATATACTATTTCTAGAAACAGACAGGTGTGTATTATATAAATTCAATTTCAATTAATTTATGAATTATTAATCTTAATAGTTAACCAATATTATCCATACTATAATATATTAAATAAGATGTGATAGGAGCTTTTCCTGGAATATATATACAGTGAAGAGAACATGGTAGAAATTATACATTTAGAGAGGGAAGATCTTATTTTGTTCTTAAAAAAGGTTCTCAGGAAGAATTTCCCATTTTTTTCATTTCTTTTTCTTTTATTGGATTTTAAAATTTACATTTTAAATGTTATCCCCTTTCCAGGTTTCCCCTCCAGAAACCCACTATCCCCTCTGCCCCCTGCTTCTTTGAGGTTGATCCAACATGTACCTACCCACCTCTTTCTACCTCCGTGCCCTGACATTCTCCTATACTGGGGCATCGAGCCTTGATAGGATCAAGGGCCTCTCCTCCCATTGATGCCCCACAAGGCCGTCTTCTGCTACATTTGTGGATGGAGCCATAGGTCCATCCCTGTGTTCTCTTTGGATAGTGGTTTAATCCCCGAGAGCTCTTCTGGGGGTCTGGTTAGTTGATATTGTTGTTCTTCTTATGGGGTTGTAAACGCTTTCAGCTACTTCAGTCCTTTCTCAAACTCCTCCACTGGGGACTCAGTTTCCAGTTCAATGGTTGGTTGGCTGCAAGCATCTGCCTCTGTATTTGTCAAGCTCTGTCAGAGCCTCTCAGGAGACAGCTATATCAAGCTCCTGTCAGCATGCACTTCTTGGCATCAACAGTCAATTATCCAAGTCTATCCCAAAGCTTAACTGCTGAGTCCAAGCCTTACTCAAACAATATTTATTATTCTAATGTCTGTAAGGCACACAAGACTCAGAAACTTCATTTTAACAGGGATGAGGTTGGGGAAACACGATTATTAAGGAATTAAAATTTCTACATCTTTTTAATCTCTGTCTCTGTCTCTGTCTCTGTCTCTGTCTCTCTCTCTCTCTCTCTGTGTGTGTGTGTGTGTGTGTGTGTGCGTGTGTGTATGTGTACACACTACTACAGGAGAGCAGGTGTCAGATGAAAATGTATTTAGCTAACACCACACAGACAACAGTGTGTCAGGTGACAAATTTGAAACAGTCTTTTGTATAGAAAGAATGCCATATGAAAAGCACGTGGTTTGAGAAAGCATGTGTCAGATATTTCACAGCATCCAACATGATAGAACATGAAGTATTTGGTTAAATATGAGGTGAAATATAATCTGTGGGGAGGCAGAAGCAAGCATAGGGGGAGCCTTGCATGTCTTGTGTTAGCATCCCCAAAGGAAAGAGATCACACTTTTTATTTAGATACTTTAGGAAATTGTTACTGAGAAACCACTTACAAAGTGGTGGATATGTGTAAGGCCATCACAGATGCTGTGGGGTTCCATAGGTGACAACATTTAGTCTGAAGGGATGAGGGGAAGATACGATCACTAGAATAAGCCAGACCCAAAATGACAGTTCAGCTATAAGGAAGCCTTTAACAACAATTCTTCAAAAAAATAAATGCCTACCCTTCATCTCTTTCCTCTGTAGAAGACCGCTACTTTCTGTGATGAAATACTTCTATTAGTAAGAATGTGAGGACTATAATTCATGCTAGTGACCAAAACACAACACAAGATGGTAGAGGACACGCTGGAGAAGTTGAATACAAAATATTTTACACAATATGTGCACACTAAGAAAGGTTAAGTTGACTGCATTTATGTCAGAATATTTGGGACCTAGTGTAGAAGCCGTCTTAGAAGAAGGCGATGCTGGAAGTGAAATGAATACTGTCACTTAAAGAATTTTAATAATGCATACTAGAAACAAAGAAGGCATGAATTTGCACAGCATTGGCATGAATGAATAACAAGAATTTGAATGGACGTTTAGTAGGCACTGACGGTATTTAAGATACCATCCTTTCATTTTCTAACCACTTTTAGGAAGAAGGTCTTCACCTCGCATCATGATGCTTTCTGCCTCTATCCCCAATGGAACTGCCTTCCACCCTTCCACATTTGTTTTGCTTGGGATCCCTGGGATGCAGGACCAGCATGTTTGGATTGCTATTCCCTTCTGCTCCATGTACATCCTTGCTCTGGTCGGAAATGGTACCATCCTCTACATCATTATAACAGACAGAGCTCTCCATGAGCCCATGTACCTCTTCTTGTGCCTGCTTTCTATTACTGATCTGGTCCTCTGTTCAACAACATTGCCTAAAATGCTGGCGATCTTCTGGCTCAGATCCCATATTATTTCCTACCATGGCTGCCTCACCCAGATGTTTTTTGTTCATGCAGTTTTTGCCACTGAGTCAGCTGTTCTGCTGGCCATGGCTTTTGATCGCTATGTGGCTATCTGCAGACCACTTCACTATACATCCATCCTCAATGCTGTAGTAATTGGGAAGATTGGTCTGGCATGTGTGACTCGTGGCCTTCTCTTTGTCTTTCCTTTTGTCATTCTCATTGAACGTTTACCCTTCTGTGGCCATCATATCATCCCTCACACTTATTGTGAGCACATGGGCATAGCTAAGCTGGCCTGTGCCAGCATTAAGCCTAACACCATCTATGGTCTTACTGTAGCACTTTCAGTCACTGGCATGGATGTGGTCCTCATTGCTACTTCCTATATCCTGATTCTACAGGCCGTGCTGCGACTGCCTTCAAAGGATGCCCAGTTCCGAGCATTCAGCACATGCGGAGCCCACATTTGTGTAATTCTTGTCTTCTATATCCCTGCATTCTTTTCATTTTTCACTCACCGCTTTGGCCACCATGTGCCCCCTCAGGTACACATCATACTTGCAAATCTCTACCTCCTTGTGCCTCCTGTTCTCAACCCCCTAGTCTATGGCATCAATACCAAACAAATCCGCCTGAGAATACTTGACTTTTTTGTAAAGAGAAGGTGACAATAATCTCCACACATACAAAAAACTAATGAGTTCCTGGCTTGAGTTTGCTGCTTCTGCTAATCTCAGTAAGTCAGTATCAGGTAACATTTAAGATTTTGCAGATCTCAGAGAAATTCCTTCATACCTATAAAGTTAGGTATAGGCTATAGATGGATATTCAGTCTTGAGAGAAAAAGAAATAGGTAAGGATGGAATGTAGAACTCTTTACAGAAGAGCCATGAAGGTTTACTGTGCCTCTCTACAGAAACTCATGTGCTGGAACTAGAGGGAAAGTGGGATTAAAGATCTATTTCATGCAAGCGAGAATGCACATAGATATTTATTACTCATTCAATGTCAGGTCTTTGTTAGAACTAGTGTCATCAATGAGAGTCTCAACCATGGTCATAGAAGGTTAGAAGAGACTAAGGCCCTTCGGATCTGGGTTGGGTTTTAAAAGGATAAAGACGACAGCTGAGTCACTGTGAGGCGTCTGGAAGCCTGTGCTTGCAGAGGGAAGGCAGAGCAAAAGTTTCTCAAGGAATTACTTCAAAAGATGCCACTCTGTGAAAAATATACTTACCTCATGACTCCTGCTTCTTGGTGTTCTAAGCACAATAGAGTTTAACATACAAAAGCATTCTAAAGGCCACTGTGGATTTGGGGTGATCTTTTGTTTACCTTGGTAGATAGATTCCTGGGTATACAAGCATCCCTAGGATAGTTCCTTGCTAGCTGAATCCAGTCAGAGTGACAGGAATCCTCAAGCATCTGGCCTTCACACATGTTTCCTTTGAGTTCTGGAACTGGTTATGAGCTGCTACATGGGAGGTGGAAATCAAGCCCAGGACCTCTGGAAGAGCAGTCAGTACTCTTAACCACTGAGCCATCTCTGTAGTCCCATTTCCAGGTGTTCATGAAGGACATTCATCCTACTTTGTCTCTTTCTTATTCAATGATGTAACATTCAGCCTATCCACACTTGGTTTAATTTATTATGTGGTGTTTGATGAGTAAGAGTCATATGAGCAAAGAACATAAACTTTTATTGCGGAATCATAAAACTCTACATACTGTGAACTTTGTCATCTTAGCCTTTTTAACCATACAATTCAGTGATCTTAGTATGCTTACGGTGTTGGGAAACCTTCAACTTTTGTTTACAAACCTCTACATCACTACAAGTAGAAATTCTGCAAACCATTAGAAGTAACTATCCACTCCTCAGTCTGCCCAGCCAAGGAATTTCACCAAGAACAAGTCTGTTGTAAGTGTTTAAGAGAGCATGGCTTATTTATTGTAATTGAGCTTCCTTCCATTAAAAACACTATCGAGGAGCCACTATACTGTGTATACAGGAGAGTTTAACAGGTAAATAAGCTTAAGAACCTCACAACTTGGGTGGGTGAAGAGAAGATGATGTGGTTTCACCAAAGCATGCCATTTGCAGTGACTCGATATAAAAGGCATGGGAGTCTTCTGTACTGCCAGTGACGTGGTGAATTCAGATAAGGAATTCCATTAATTATGGGTCAAGATCCAGCCTTGAAAACACTGAGGGTCAAGTTTAGCAATGGAAAGAAAACATAACCAAAATCAAATGATTAAAAGAGCTAATAAATATGATAAGTGAGATTGCGTGGGGTCAATAAATCTAAAAATCCTTTGGGTTAAGAGAAGTAGTAGCTTTCTCTCTCTCTCTCTCTCTCTCTCTCTCTCTCTCTCTGTCTCTCTTTCTCTCTCTGTCTCTTCTGTCTCTGTCTCTGTCTCTCATTTACACACACGTGCACTTTCAAAAGTTGCATTTTATATTAGATAGAAGAGAAACACTTTATGAAATTAGGCTGTGATTATAGCAAAAGTGTTTCAGTGAAATGAAAACCCCTTAGACTCTCACGAAGATGCACTGAATTAAGGTTATAAACAATATTAGTAATGAAACAAAGGAAAACTGACATAAATCTTAATTTTGTTCTCCTGTCTTACCCAGAGGCTGTGCATGTTGAGGCACTGGTGTGCAGGAGGATGGATTTGCTGTGTCTCTCTCAGGCTCTCTCAGGAGCCCCTGCTTATGAGGAGCTTAAGAATGGCCAGCTTAAGTTGCCTCTGGGTGGTGATTTAGTAATGACACACACTGGAAATAGGACAAAGGCACTGTCACAAGTGTACAGTAAGGAACTTAAGAGAACATGGCTGGTTGTTATCTGCACCTGACAAATTTGCTCCAATGAGGATCAAGAGCAATCTTTTTGTTTCTTGATTTCTAAAATATCCAATACCCCTTTAAAAAATTATTTAATAGAAGGTAAGCAGGAACTTGGTGAAAGGAGGTGGCCATTACCTGTTGGAGATAATTTAAAACAGCATTGATTAGTTTGTCATATCAACCAGCATTATCCAAACAGCACAAAATAGATCATCCAGTTGACACATAAGGTGCATTTAAACTTTAAAAACTATCAATGTGTGATAATTCTGATAACAAAAATAGTTATAGACACTGAAAACTTTAATATATCATCGATGCTTCTTATTTATTTGATGGTATATTTTATAAGTAGTTTCTGAGCCCAAATTTACAATTAAAGTGAAAACGAATGTTTCATTATATTCCAAAAGCAAACACTCATCAAAATGTTTCTCCTATACTGTATAAAGAGAAAACTCCCATAACAGCATTGAACACCTAAGTAGTTCTACTATCATTTTAAAAAAGTATGAGTTTAAGAGAATTTTATAGATCACATAATATATTTTGATCATATTCAGCCAATTGGTTCCCCTTTTTAAGCACACAAACGAATGTTTATGATACATAGTCTTCATGTTGAGATCCTAAAGTTTCAGTGTAAAAGACATCCTGTGGTTTTTATTATTTTTAAAATAGGGCCTTAATGAAACCAAGAATAAACAAAACAGTAGATATAAATGCAAAATACAGTTATATCAAGACAAAACACAGTTGCAAATAATATTTTAGAACACAAAATCATAAAAATTTGCTTATGAAAAATTTATTTTTTGTAAAGAAGAGTTTTTGATATGATTCAATATGGCAAAACCCAAGATAATATTTAAAGATCCATATTTTGAACTCCTAAATTACTTTCTATGATAATTTAATATTCTTAAATTAAGTGTGCATTTAAAGAAATAGAAATATAAAGTTGGAAATGCAATAAAATCAGACTATGTAGAAGAAATTGTAAATTCAGAGGCATCAACATTAGTTTTAAAATATGACCAGTTATATCAGTATATTATTAAAACAGCATGTATAGTACTTTGAATTTGTAACTCCAGCAAATTGTAACAGTTTTTATAATAAATGTAAGATTTTATAGTAAATCTTTAGTTTAACTTTTTCTTACATCAATTTTTAATGTGTTTATATGCACATGTATGTTTGTGGACACAAATGAATTGTGGCATATATGTTGAGATCAAAGGACAACTTTCAGGAATATTTCTATCCTTCTACCATGTGGGTTACAGGGATCTAACTCTGATCGTAATGTGTGGCAAACACCTTTACTTTCTGAGTCATATCACTGGCCCCTAAATTCCTATATTATTACTACTATTATACTATTTGTATATATGTGTTTTTATATATGTGTGCATGATATGTGGATGCACATGCTATGTATGTGTGTGAAGGTCAGTGGACAACTCTGTGGGGTTAGCTCTTTTCTGCCTTTATGTGTCCTCCAAGAATTGGGCCCAGGTCACCAGGCTTGTGCTTCTACAATAATTCTAATAGCAAAACAACAAGAACAAAAAAGAGTCAATGAGGAGTGATTTTGTGGCCTACCATGTAGTGAGTAATACGCAATCAATCATGATTCATTTAGTGTAGAGTAGATGGGGACAAGCCGAAGGAGATAGGTAACCTTCCCCCATGTGGCATGTATGTTTTTGTTGCAATAGCGTGTTCCCTCCCTAATGGATGGCAAAGACATCTTAAGTTGAGCTGAGGGTGGAGCAACCTTGGGGGTAATTCCACAGTGGCTGTCTTCTCATGTCTTCTTGACAAATGGGGTTCACCTTGTGGGTCTCAGGATGTATTTAAAATGGCTGACTGACGGACTGTGTATTGAAGTCTTTGAAAGTAGCACATTTAGGACAAGATCATAGGCAGGCTGTAGTAGCTGATATTTAGTCTTTGTTGTGGATCATAAGACATAATACTGAGGTTTAGCTCTCTTCCCCAAAAGAACATGCCTGCATAAGGAAGGTATAATACTGAGAAAATCATGCAAACGTAATCCTCTCTGCTAGCTTCTGATGTGGAGGAGATGGAGGTGTCCTCATGCTGTGCCTTACAGCAGGCAGTGGATAAGAGAAAGGGAGTACAAGTCAGATTCGTGCTAAAGAGCCCTTCCTGAGACCACAGCCTTGGAACACATGAGAATGCTCATGTAGAGAGGATTACCATGGATGTGATGCTTTGACATACATTGACATTCTTGGGCTTTACACTGAGTGTAGGAAATTCATTTAAGAAGGACTAGCCTTTGTACTAGTTGTGTTTGATGCTTCTAGATATCTAAAATGAATAAGAACTCATGAGATAGGATTCACTCAGTTTATTTCTAAATGAGTTTCCATGGCTGTTTATCATTTTATTGATTTATTAGATGTTTATTATAGGCCATTATGTGCAACACATTACACAAATGTTTGCAATGCAAGGTGTAAGGAGAATGCAAGCTTGGATTGTTATCCTTGGTGCAATTATCCAAGGAACTAGGTCAAATTGTTTTTTCTCTAAAAAGCCTAGAGCCCCATGGCTCTAGATTGTATATCCAAGGAGCTGCATTCAGGGATGTAAATTTGAGGAAGCAGAACAAGGAGAAAGGATTCATTCAATTAAAAGCTACTTGTCACTGGCACCTGCTTGCCACGGGTTACTTATCAGGATCACCTGTAACAGGAGATAAATGGCAGAAGCCAGGATTTTTGAATGTTATTAAAACCACAACTTTCTGCTGATAAAACTATAGCTCCTATTGTATATGATGAAGTTACGTGTTTATAGCCAAGGGCACCTGTCCTGCTCTATTTATGAATGTCACAGGACATTCAATTCTAGTCCCCTTTTTATGCTCTTGCTTCAGTCTTGCTGACAATCATCTCTAATTGCCATCTTTCTATAAGATCTGTCTGCAAGAAGAATTTTATCAGAATTTGGCTGAATCCAGCTTTTGTTGAGTTTTCCTGATTTTATGATTTTTATTTTTGACCAATAGTATATGGAAAATTTAAGCCATCTAATCATCTTCATTAGTCTTTGTTCCTTGACAATTAATTAATTAACTTTGCATCCTGACTGGAACTTCTGCTTTCTCCTCTCCTCCCGGGTCCTCCTTCCTTCCTCTCCCCTTGTGCCCCCTCCCTTTCTTCTCAGAGAAGGAGAGACCTTCCATAGATATCAACCTGCCTTTACATATCAAGTTGTAGTAGGACTGGGTGCATCTTCTTCTATTGAGCACATACTTGAACACAGTGCACTGTATCAGCTCCAGCTCTCCCTGGAGTTCTTGTTTGATGTATCTGCTACTTTATATAAATCTGGCTCTGTTGTGGCAAAAGCAAGGATTTTCTTCCTTGAGACTAACAATGTTCAGACATAAACACACTGTATAATCTCTTCCACTATTTCTTCATCGACTCACCATTAACTTTGATCTCTCTCTCTCTGTTCAGTCAAGATGGAGTCTTTACAGAATCCCTAAGATTAACCAACCTTATCTTCTGGGAGTTCAGTCAATCTCCTGGGTCAGTTTTAGTAACAACAGCTATTGTGCCTTGTGGATTTGTATTGCAGGGGGGATTGTGAAGGAGATAATTCTGGGCACCTTGGGGCTTTTTCCCTAGGTGTCTTAAAGAAGCACATCATGGCTTCTGCATGCCTGAGAGGAGAGTAGAGAGATGCAGGGCTGTGAGCATGGGTACTTGTTAAAATACATGCACATACACATGTATACATGCATTTCAAAATGTGTGCTGAAGACAGCTGAGACTAGCTGCCCAGGTTATCCCTCCCTCACGTTCAGGTAAGAGCATGTAGGTGACAGTAGTGCACGGCATGCACCCTGAGCATCAGCCGCCCAGTCACCTGATGCCCACTTCCACACTAACCACCATTGCCAAATTCTCTTTCTCATACACACAGAAAATATTTCAGATCCCACTTCTGCTAGAAGTGAATATTTTGAGTTGAATTTCGTATAAATTTGAAGTGTTAGCTTTTTTCTTGAAGGTTTATTTTTTTGGATTGTTTCTGAGATAAAATGTGTCTATTTCATTTTGCATTTTTGTTCATTTTTCTGACATGCTTTAAGCTATACATTTTAATGACAATGAATATATTTCACTGTACACTCACCTACATTTAATAATGTATTTTAACAATGAGTCATCAATCGTTCTTCCTCATTAATAGCATTTCTCCTGTATACATTTTCAGACATGGATGCTATCATGCTAGCACTACATTGTTACTGCCCACCGTGGCACAATGCTAGGCTACATAACATATACTATCATTAGTTCAAATTGTTTTGTGTGTTTAATATTCTGTTATTTTCCCCCAATTTTAAGCACCTGACACTTTTCTTATAGTTTAAACCCAGGTAGATTCTCTGTTGCCCCCTTCAGGTACTTCACCAGGGTGCCACCGTGATGCCTTGCAACAGCACCAGCCACCCTTCTTTCTTCATTCTCCAAGGCATTCCTGGGATGGAAGACAAACACAGATGGATCTCCATCCCCTTCTCCTCCATGTACTTAATCACCGTGATGGGGAACTGCACCATTCTTCTCACCATCTCCATGGAGCGCTCCCTGCACAAGCCCATGTTCCTGCTTCTCTTCCTCCTGGCTCTCACAGACTTGGGTATGTCGACGACCACCATTCCTAAGGTGCTCTGCATATTCTGGTTTGGACAGAGTCAGATAAGCTACGAAGGCTGCTTGGTTCAGCTGTTCTTCATCCATTCCATCTCCGCCATGCAGTCATCTGTCCTGATGACCATGGCTTTTGACCGTTATGTGGCTATCTGTAAGCCCTTGCGCTACTCCACCATTCTTTCCAATAGTCGCATTGGGCTCATTGGCTTAGCGAGTCTGGTACGAGCAGTCCTCTTTATTCTCCCCATGCCTATCCTCCTCCAGCGTATGCCTTTTCATGCCAATCGAGTCATCCCCACAACCTATTGTGAGCACATGGCTGTGGTGAAGATGGTATGTGTCGATACCACAGTCAACAGGATATATGGTTTGGTTGTGGCCATGCTGGTGGTTGGGGTGGACATCTCAGCTATTGCCTCATCTTATGTGCTAATCCTACGAGCTATCATGCATCTGTCTTCCAAGGAAGCCCACCACAAAGCAGTCAACACCTGCACCACACACATCTGCGTCATGCTCGTCTCCTATACCCCCAGTCTTTTCTCTTTTCTGACTCATCGCTTTGGAAGAGGCATTCCACCTCACATCCACACTATTCTTGGCAACCTCTACTTCCTTGTACCACCCATGCTCAATCCTATCATTTATGGTGTAAAAACCAAGGAATTTCGGGACAAAGTTACCAAATATTTATACAGGAGGAAGGAGCCTATAATTTTTTCTCACAATCAGAAACTTGCTTGATAATGTAGCAGTTGTATTAGGAATCGATTATAAGTGTCTAAGGGATATGGTTAATGATAGAAATGCATTGAAATATCAGATAGCAGACATATTTATTCTTGCATAGGGAAGAATTTCTTGATTTCAGTAACTCAAAGGCAATACAATTATTCCCCATGGAATAAAAGAATGATATCTGCTCTTAATATTTAACAGTATTGAGCAAACTACTTGTTATAAGGTATATTAAAGCACTTTGAATGCCACTATCCCCTCTTTTCATGTGAGAGAATGTGGAACATTTTCAAACAGAGTATCATAGATCAAACTAACTTTCTTATTCTCAATAAGTGGTCAAATATTATAGTATGTACTTTGCCAAGGCATGCACAGTCAAGTCTGATGCAGGGTTTTGTGTGTGTATGTGTGTGTGTGTGTGTGTGTGTGTGTGTGTGTGTGTGTGTGTGTGTGTGTGTGTATTGGAAAGGAGGTTGGGAGATAGAAAAGGTTGTTTTAGGAGTGAAAGGGGTCAAGAAAGCTTGAAAATGAATTTAGAGTCAATGTTTTATCATCCCTGGCAGAAGCCTGACACTTGGACCATAGAACTATCTACTTCCTTTGGACCAAGGGAGTACATATTGGATATAAGCTTAGGTTTCTAGAAAAACTTTGGAGGAGAAGGAAAAATATTTGGAAACTCTAGTTAGAATAAAAAGGTTGATGTGGGTTTTAATTAATTTTATACTTGCAAAAACTGCTGGCGCCAGCATTTCTACTTCTCACAAACAAACCCAGTGTGTGAGAAGACCTTTCTCTCCTTTTGCAGAGCTCTTTTAAATTTATTTATTTATTTTTATTTCATTCACATTGGTGTTTTGCCTGCATGTATGTCTGAGTGAGGGCATCAGATTCCCTGGAACTGGAGTTGAAGACAGTTGTGTATTGCCATTTTGATGCTGGGAACTGAACCCAGGACAGTTGGAAGAGTACCCAATGCTCTTAACCACTGAGCCATCATCTCTCTAGCCCAAAGAAGATTCTCCTCTGATGAAACAACTCTTGAGAATGTCTTCATAGGGAAAGCTGTGAACGTTTGCTTTACACTCTGAAAATCATTATGACACTATGCACAAGGATTGTCTGGCATAAAAATCTGTGGACTGAGTACAGAGCCAAGATTTACTCTTAGTAGCTAGTTCATCCATGGGCTTGCCCCATAGATTTTGGTTTTCCTTTGCATTACGATAGTCTCACTATGTTTTTGACTGGTGTGGAGCTTGCTACACCAAAGTGGCCTCAAACTCAGAGATCCACCTGCTGCTGACTTCCTGGACCTGAGATTAAAGGGTGGTACATTCACAACCAGCTCCACAGATTATAAAAATTCTAATTTTTAGTTCAAAAATAATTTATCTTTCTTAAGGAAAATCAGAAAGCACAACTCTAGTTAATTTAGGATGCTTTAGAAAGTGTTCTTAGGAAACAAATAAAATAAATAAAACAACTCTAGAAGGAGCTTCTACAGGTCTCATAGTTATCAATGTTTACATCTTTCTGGGTCTTACTTCTCAGACAAAGGGTAATAAAATGTTATATTATTATTGTTCTCCATTAAATTGTACTTAAAGAAATATGTGCATTTGATAAGGCAGTCAAGTGTGCTAGACTATTCAATATAAGAGTTTTCTTCTAGCTAGAAACATGAATATATACTATATATGTATGTCTATATAATAGTTCTGTGAGAAAACCTGAAAATTTTAACTAATAGACATAAATTAAATATATTTGTGATTAAAGAATATTTTCACTGATTTGGTAGATAAGGAATTAAAAAATGTTAATACTGTATATGTTTTTCTTTTTTAAAGGGAGGGACCACATTTATCCCTTTTTTTTCATGATTTTTACTGTTTTAATATCCATTATAAATGGTAATATTACCAATATAGCTTATTCGGATCATAATACTCACCCTATTGAAGCATGCTTTAAACTATACTAATGGTATTATTATGATGTGTATTTATTTCTTCTCCTTCTCTGAAGGAAGCAACAAGAGAAAAAACCTAATAGACAAACATATTAGGAATAACGTAGTCTTATAATAACCCAAATGTTTTCCCATAAAATATCAAGGAAACGATAAATCATAAAGACATCGAAAATACTTATCTAAAGTGATAAATCTTACTTATTAAGGAAATAGCTCCTAAAAGTTTCACATAAAAATGTTTTTAAAAAAGTAAAAGCATATTTAAAGGTATGAAGTCAAATACAACACATTTAAACCTATTTTTCTTTTTTAGTCTTTAAGGTAGCATACAAGATAATGGATTTTTTTTTTTAGTCTTTTTTTTTTTTTATTATTATTATTAACTTGAGTATTTCTTATATACATTTCGAGTGTTATTCCCTTTCCCGTTTTCCGGGCAAACATCCCCCTCCCCCCTCCCCTTCCTTATGGGTGTTCCCCTCCCCACCCTCCCCCTATTGCCGCCCTCCCCCCAACTGTCTAGTTCACTGGGGGTTCAGTCTTAGGAGGACCCAGGGCTTCCCCTTCCCCTGGTGCTCTTACTAGGATATTCATTGCTACCTATGAGGTCAGAGTCCAGGGTCAGTCCATGTATAGTCTTTGGGTAGTGGCTTAGTCCCTGGAAGCTCTGTTTGGTTGGCATTGCTGTACATATTATCCCTTTTTTTATTAACAAAATAAAGTATAATAAGATAAAACAAAACCCATCATATTTAAAAATAAAAACCAACAGGAAAATTATAAAAATCTCCATGAGAAGGTACAAGGATGTTTACACATTTGGGAGTCCCATAAAAGTGCTAAGTTCAAAGCTAGAGTTTGTATGCAGAGGACCTGGTGCAAACCTGCATCGGCCCTGTGCTTGCTGCGGTGTCTCTGAGTTTATGTGAGCTTCGCTCAGGTGTTTCAGAGTTCCTTCTTCTCCTGATGTTCTCCAGCCCCACTGTCCATCTGCTTTGAGGTTCCCTGAACTCTGAGGGGAGGGATTTGATGGAGACGTCTCACTTCGAAGACATACATTGAATATTTTCAAATTAAATGAAGTAAATAATATACAAAGAATGAGGAGTATACCACTACACATTTTCTAGGACCAAATACAAAATCTTCACCAGATTTTTATATTAATTGTGGACTATTGATTTTACTTATAATGCAACGGAGCTGTGTCAAAAAGCAAAATCGTTTCCAGGCAATCCCAATTTGATGTTTATTCAAACACCCTAGAATTCAATCAGATAAAGCCTAAATAATGGTCAGGCAAGTCATAAGCCAAGAGATTTTTTTTTTTTTTTTTTTTTTCTTTTAAAAACATGCCTTTATTTTAACAAAATGTAGAAACAAAAATTTCTAAAATTCTCTATGATGACTAATGTCTTGTCTTTTTTTTTTTTTTTTTTTTTTTTTTATAGATTTTTTTTTTATTAACTTGAGTATTTCTTATGTACATTTGGCAAACATCCCTTCCCTCCCCCCTTCCTTATGGGTGTTCCCTCCCACCCCTCCCCATTGCCGCCCTCCCCGACAGTCTAGTTCACTGGGGGGTTCAGTCTTAGCAGGACCCAGGGCTTCTCCTTCCACTGGTGCTCTTACTAGGATATTCATTGCTACCTATGAGGTCAGAGTCCAGGGTCAGTCCATGTATAGTCTTTAGGTAGAAGCCAAGAGATTTTAATTTGTATATAGTCTCATCCTATTCAATTTTATATGAATTTTCTGCCACTTCCTCAAATATAGTTTTAATGGTAAAATTATTCAGTCTTGGTCTTGCATATTTTTAAAATATTATATTTAAACTTTTGAAATACAAAGTGTCACAATGACACTTCTGCCCACTTTAATATGAGCAGAACTATTTCTTAGATAACCTAAAAAATGTAAAAAATGTAGTAACTACAAGTGGATCAGTGATGTCTGGGTAGATGGAACAGCTTGGGGATCACAGTTTTTGTTGGAAGAATATTTTAGGTGATACTAAATGACTAAACATGAATTTAAGAAAAGCATACCCTTGACAAGAGATAGTCATCTTAAATGTCTTCTATTAAAAAAAAGATTTGTGATGAAGCCAGTATCATCTGTGGACAGGACTGAATTGCAATTTACAGGTTTTACAAATTGGGAGTATTATCAAAGTTTGTGTTTATTTGATTACTTGTCTTTGTAATCCACACCAGGACAGATGTATCTATTTAGTTATTTCAAAGCTCCATGGGAGTGGTTTTCAACCTACCTAATGTTGCAAGCATTTAATACAGTTCTTCCTTGTCAACACCTAGTGTATTGGGTCCCTGGCTAGGGTCACAGCAATCAGGACACAGGGTATGCAGAGTAAAGTGAACCACTGCATACTTTATTGAGTTCTCTAGCATCTTTTTTTTTTTCTGGGCAAGCAGAAAAAAAGATTTTGCACACCTAATTCTCAACAGCTTCTATTTCTAAAACAGTAGTTTATCTGGGTTTGAGGTGAACAAAACCTCCTTGCAGACTAAGAAATCTATCTGTAGTCCAACTCTTTTAAGCGTTTCTTAGTTTAATTAAAATAAAAGACTTTTCTCATGAGAAGATGTTCATGAAGGCCACTTTCTCAGGCATCAGGATTCTCTAAAGAGAAAGGATGTGTTCTCTTTGCCCCAGTGCGCTGGGATTCTCTGATATCCTTAAGTTACCTCTCACCTAGCAGGCTGGGAGCAGTCACCTTATGCCATCTCTCTACACTCATGTTGTGATGACCCCCAGCCATAAAATCATATTCATTGCTACTCATAACTGTAATTTTATTACTGTTAAAGTTGCAATATAAATAAGGTGCCAAAGGGTCACAACCCATGGGTTGGAAACTTCTAGTCTAGAGAATTTTGTTGTAAGTCTGTGAACATAATTTAGACAGTCACCTATTGATAGATATTTATTTGCAGGGTTTCGTTGCTTTTAGAAGAGTGACATGAGGATTCTGTTATATAAATCATATATTCACTATTTGTACAAACAAATATTACTGAAGAATGAATATGTAGAAATAACACTATGGGAGAAAATAGTCTATACACCTTTCTTAATACAGCAGTTCTTGACAGATCACTAAAAAAATCAAACACGACATAAAATATTAACTATAAAATATGTTGGATCTGCATGTGCCTCAGATGATGACTGGAGATACTATAACATGTGTTAGCATTTCAGAGCAGGCCTAAAAATTGTCAAATACTGAGTATCTTGTGCAGGTCTTGTACCAGTGGTCACAGTCTCTTTGAGTTCCTATGTGTAGCTGCAATCTTCAACCAACCCAATATTAATAAGCATATAAACTGACCCTAATCATTCTTATTTTGCATTTGAAAATTACATTTTAATTAATTATTTAAGTTAGTACATAAAATGGCAAGTTTGATTATAACATTTTTGCCTGTTCTTTTGCTCATTTCATAATCTCCCTCTATCTTGTCACTTCAGATAGAGCCATTCTGCTTTTATGCTCTATGTACACAAAATATATTTAAACATAGATTCTGCACAGGAGAAAATATGTAATACTTCCTTTTCTTTCCCCACATTACCACTTCATATACCCTTAAGCTTTTTTCCCCCATCTTACTGTCCCCCTTATATTTTTCATGACCTGTGCATATACATTTAAACCCACAAGAGAAAACAAGATGCAAGTGATGACGAGTCTCAGCAGAAGTGTCCCAGTGAAGATTTATGGGAATGCAGGGTTGGGCTACGCCATCTCTAGCATTGGCCTTTTGGCAGGATCTCCTGTTAGAGATAAAACACTTGGACATAGACATGGCTGTAAGCAAACACTAGTCTAATCCATCATTCCTAGAAGCCAAGCTTTACTTTCAATCCTGCAGCACACTATATCAAGGCTAGTCTGTATAAAGAACAGAATGTGGCAGAGATGGTGATGTACCATTTGTGATTCTAGATCATCTTTCGTTCAGTCCATTCACTCTTGGGGAAACCAGATTTCCTGCCATGGGTTGCATAGTAACTTTATGAAGAGATGTTTGTGACAAAAACTGAGGTCCCCAGTCAATGATATTGGAATTTGATTTTGGAACCGAATCCTTCAGTTCCACTCAAATCTTAAGAAGACTTTTGCTTCAGTTGACATCAATTCTAAACCTTTTGAAAAAAGCCTGGCCGATCAGCACCCACCAAGTTGTCATCAGACTCCCAATTCTCATGCTTCATGAGAAAAAGTTGCGTGTTGCAAGTTGCTTTATTCTAGGATGAATATTTTTTATCTTATTGAAAATGCTTAGAGCAAGACATATACAGAATGCTACATATCATATGAACAACGGTCAAATGTACATTTTCTTGGCTTGCAACACAGAAAAGTAAGTATGGACATTTCAGATCCAAGTTTCTTCTTTGCAACTACCCAGCCCTTGACTTTTGGATAATTAAATGGCCATCCTTCCTTAATTCGCTATAATGATCTGGATCTTATTTTTAGACCTGCTAATTTATATCGCAGGAACCATGAAGTTACAAATCCAAGAGTTCATCATGGAGCATGGAAACTGAGCCAGAGAAGGCCCACAGGGTACAGTAAACTGCGTGAGCACAGAATGGGTGTCAGAAGAGCAGAAACTGAAAGGAGGTGTGTTAAGGTTTTTAAAAGGCAGGGTAAGCCTAACAGGAAAGAAAGGTATTGTGCATCTTTAAGTGCTTTGCAATGTTTATACTTCAATCATGGCAGAGTTTAAATTAAATTGAATTTAAGAATCTCACTGGCCAGTCAGTTTAGCATAATAGATGTCTTATGAGAGGGTTTTCAGAGAGGAAATGGAGGGAAAACTAATAAGGCTATATTATAATCTCAAAAAACAAATGAAAGGTTTTTGTTTCGTTCTTAAATTTCAAACATAATGTCATAGTTGAAATTGGGGCTCAGAAATGCAAGGCCTTTTCTGCTGACTTTCAGTACAATGGCCACATCTATTTTATTTGCCTTAATACTAAGATGATGATTGAAAGTTTACATTCCATGCTTTTATTTTGTGCAAGTTGTTTTAGACAAGACATTTTATAATTGCATTTTTACAATGATTTATTATTGTAAATTTTACTCATACAATGATTTAAAACACAATAACCGAGCAATAATTCACTGCATAATGTAAGTTGATCTTTATGCAGAAGCTGAACCATTCTGGGTAAATTCATTCATGTGAGGCTAATGTTGGTTTAGAAGCAAGTAGTTTCCAACTCACATCTATTTTTTTAAGTGGAGTTTCCTCTCACAGAAGTATCTTGAATTATGACAAGCTTGACTTAGTTTACAATGAAACAGTTCAAATTATGTATTTCAATAGTCCATAAATTCTGACTAGACATTACACACACACACACACACACACACACACACACACACACACACACACAATCACAATCATTTGAGCATTTGAGTAGTCTTGGAAAATTCCACATTACTAACATATTAAAAAGTCACAATAAGCTGAGTAATTACTCTTCAGTTTCCCACGCATTATCATAAAGAAGGATTCAGTGAGAAGCAGAGCAGAAAGAATCCTTTCAGCAAGAAGATAGTAATTAGAAATAAGCCAAATTTGAGAATGAGAACATAGAAAGAAATGGCGTGAGACCACTCTTTTGTGGTCTATTCTTTCCACAATATCCACAGTTTATTAGGAGATATTACTAGGTCTTGTATGGTTGTCAAAAGTCTTCCCATATATCCTCACCATTTATCTAGTTGAAGGATTATTACTGGGATCCATATCCTATGAAGTTCATCTGCACAAGCATTTGACCACCCTGTCCCGTATCTCTTTCATTTTTATACCATAGATAATTGGGTTGAACACAGAAGGTATGAGAAGGTAGAGATTGGCAAGGATAATGTGAGCATAAGGAGGAATGGTGCGACCAATGCGGTGGGTGATGGATGAAAACAGTCCAGGGACATACGTGATGAGAATGACAAAGAAGTGGGCTGAGCAGGTGTTGAGGGCTTTGAAGGTGGCATCGCGAGAGTTGAGGCGTACCACAGTCTGCAGGATGAAGACATATGACAAGCCAATTAGAAGCAGATCGAGTCCCACCACGAGCAAGACCACAAAGAGCCCATAAATCCGATTGGGTCTGGTATTACCGCAGGCCATTTTTACCACAGCCATGTGGTCACAGTATGTGTGAGGAATGATCCTGTGACAGAAAGTCAGTCTTTGAAGTAGAAGAGGCATGGGCAGGATAAGGATGACACCCTTGGCAAGTGCCACCAGTCCTAGGCGTCCAACTAGAGAACGGCTCAGAATTGTGTTGTAGCGTAGTGGCTCACACACAGCCACAAAGCGGTCAAAGGCCATTGCAACAAGTAGAGCTGATCGTACTACTGAAGCTCCGTGAATGAAAAACATCTGTGTGAAACAGGCATAGACAGCTATGACTCGATCATCAAACCAGAAGAGGCACAGGACCTTGGGCAGCAGAGCTAGAGTAGAGATGAGGTCAGCCACCATCAGCAGGGCCAGGAGCAGGTACATTGGTGTGTGAAGTGTGGTCTGTGTGATAACCAAGAAGAGGATAGCACCATTGCCAATGAGGATGGCCAAGAGCATGGAAGTGAATGGAAGAGAGAGCCATATGTGTTGTGACTCTAAGCCGGGCACTCCCATAAGCATGAACGTCATGGAGCTGGAGTGGTTGAAGAGTACCATACCAGAAACCAGTAGTAGTTGTTAAAGAAGACTGAAATACCTGCCAAGGAGATACGGTTGTTGTTGGATTTTACTGGTTTTGGTTCCAATGGTTTGCTAAGCTGTGATCCAGAGAAAAATGTCATAATGTCTTCTTACAGTTATGTAATTCACAGCCCAGTTTCAGTCCCATCTCCAAGACCTTTTATTATTTTCATAATCAATTTTTATGGGTCTTAGCCTTCAATATAAAAGATGTATAGTAAGTCTTTATTTTCACCTTTCACAGTTCAGCAATCCTATGCTTTAAAAAACCCATCCCCTACCATGACAGAAAGATCACTTAGCAGGTAACATGCTTGCTGTGCAAAAGCAATGACCTATTTTAGATTCTTTGAACCCATACAATGGTGGAATGAGGGAAACAACTCTGCAAAGTTGTTCTTTGACCTCTACATACACATCCACACATTCAGTAAAAATAAAGTCTTAAAATTTTCTGAAGTTCTGAGTCATTAGAGGAGAAACATTTTTATCCTTGAACAAAGGCTGAGAGAAACTGATAGAATCTTGTGATGTTTTCACTTGAAAACATCATTCCTTGTTCTTCATTCCTTGTTCCCAGATGACTGAACAGTTAGGAGAACTTTTTCCTTGGTGCTGTGTTTCTTCCTGGACTATCTCTGCTTGGAGCATTCTTTCTTTCCCTGCAACTTCTATTTTGTGGACAAAATGTGGAAGACAAGAATCTATACATGGACACTATGAAGTCACTGCCTCTCCTCATCTCTTGAACTGTACACATGTACCTTTGTTGAGGTATCATTATCTTTTCCACTATTACTGTTCTTCATATATAGAATGTGGACTGTTTTATATTTAATTATGAATATTTACTTCAAATTGGTCTACTGGATCTTCTACAAGTATTCTCTCATTCCTGGGTTCTTATCATGAATCAGCAGGTGTTTTCTCTCCAAGGATTTTTGAACAATCAATGCAGTAATCAAATCAATACCACACTCCACTAATAACAACTTCGGGGGTAATAGAATACATGTGATATGAAAGCAAAAGGGGACTCTTTGTAAAGACAAGAGGACCAGCAATGGGGAGTGTAGGAGAAGGTCGTTGGGGGCAAATAAAATAAAATGTATGAGAATGTGAAGAAAAAACCCATTTTATGTACACTTTCTAAAAAATGAAAGAAAAATAAGTTTACATAAGATAGTATATTTAAATAAGTTTCTTATATTTTGGTGCCCTTTCCTTGAAAAGATAAAAGGCAACTTCTATATTACTCTTGTTTTTATCTCCCACTTTGTCCCTCCCTCCCTCCCTCCCTCCTTCTCTCCCTCCCTTCCTTCCTTCCTTCCTTCCTTCCTTCCTTCCTTCCTTCCTTCATTCTTTCCTTCCTTTCTTTTTTTTCAAGACAGAGTTTCTTGTTGCATAGACCTGGCAGTACTAGAACTAGCTCTGTAGACAAGGCTCACTTCAAAGTCACAGAGATTTCCTTGCTTATATCTTTTGAGTGCTGGGACTAAGGGCATACCTCAACACTGCACAGCTCCATCTGTTTTTTTCAAGAGCACAGACATTCAGTGTGAACCTATAATCTTTGCTTATGTATCTATATGTTGGGAAATTTAATATTATGGTGTAAAGTGATATTCATAAATTTTCTGAGCTGTTGAAGCCATGAGGATGATTAATGGTTCTTACAAGAAGTAGTATCACTTTGTATGAAGAAGGAATCTGTACTTCCTTTGGATTTCTATTAAGAAGCTAATCTTTACTGAGGAGTATGTAATAAAGAAGGAAGGAGAGGACCAAATTCAGGAAAATCCTTGCTAGAAGAAAAACCACTACCACCTCATTTCAAACATGTTAGACCATCATGTGACATTCACTTAGAAGGGATGTTGCCTGCGTGATAAGTAGATGTTGAAAATAGTTCTTTCTGATGCAGGCCACAAACATTCCAGATGAGGTTTGCCTAGGAGAATCTACAGATCCTATGCAACTCAAGAAAATGCAATGGCGGCATTTTTCTGACCATATGGCTTTGAACTGCTTTGTTATACTAGAAGCTCACTGATGAAACATGACATACTGGTTAGACTTTGCAACTCTGTGAATTTGCTGACAGTCTCATGGGAACAAACTGTGCAGCTGCCAGGACATTTATAACTTCCTTCATGGAGTAGAAACATAAATATTGGTTTATTAAAAATATTTTCTGCATAGTCCTTTTCATATATAAAGCCATAGATATAATGTCCTTTGAGTAATGTTATAGAATATGAGTTAATCTACTATGATTTCACCTTTTCCTTTATTGTTGCTATGGTTGCTCTTATAGAATTATCAAAGATCTTATTTTTCTTATAGTTATCTGAACCCAACTGACATTTACAACTAAAGTAATCTGGCAGCCTCTCCCTTGTTTCCTATACTCATTCTCTTACCTACTCATAACATCAATGCTTTTGTTGAAACTGAAGGGTTACACAGAATTGAAGAAAATAATAATGAAAATAATAATTTGCCAGATTTTTGAATTCTCAAAAGAACATGGACACAGACTGGGAATAACATTCTGTTTTATCTTAAATTTCTTCTGGGTAAAACAATGTGCTCAGGCCATAGACTGCTTGTGCACAGTTGAATGGAGGATGATGTTAAGGATTTTATTGCTTGTAGACTGCAGATTGTAAAAGTGGTGTGTTCATAAGGTCTTGTTCTCCATTATGCTGCCTGGATATGTACATCTCTTCCCTTTCTAAACCCAGCCCCACAAACTCATCAGCCATCAGATCATTTATATGTCATGGAACCACAAAGTGACTCATGGCATTGGCATGAATTATGAATACCAAGAGGTGTAACAATTCTCATACCTAGACCCAGACAACTGCATCCAAATAAACATCCAGCATTGGACCCTAGCAGCTACGGTCTCTAGAGCACATGCAGTAATTCCCTATGCTGCCATGTTGAGAAAGATCAGCCTAAGATATTGTGGTTCATGGTACATGAAGCTGGGTCCTCCCTTTTTTCTTTATTATTTTTCCTCACTCCACTTTTTTTCTTTATCTGTTAGTTAAATTTACATATAGTGACTACAAAGTTCAGTAAATGTTATAACTGAGGTGGATAAGAGGTTGTGTGCTTTAAGGGGAATTTTCTTGTATAGGGACAGAAAAATTGTAAAAAACATTTGCCAGACTCTTAGGGAATCAGAGAGAATTCTGGATGGGGATAGGTGTGTGTGTGTGTGTGTGTGTGTGTGTGTGTGTTTGTGTGCGTGTGCATGTATAAACATTACAATATCTAAAAACTTTGATTTGTTTAGGAAATAGAAATGAAGTGTGATTTTCCTTCCAACTGCATAGATTCCTGGAAGCAGCCTCATTATCTGTGATTGATAGCATGATTTCTATATCCCTTTATTAATAAAGCCATATCCTCCTTCATTTTCGCCCTTTCTCTCTCACACTTTGGTTATTTTTTTGTAAGCATCAACTATCCCAACCTTTCTTTCTTTTAAAAGTTCTTTCCATTTAGCTCATGCTTATTAAGTACTCACTACAAAGTTGGGTTT
Organism: Rattus rattus; assembly: GCF_011064425.1. Classification (NCBI taxonomy): domain Eukaryota; kingdom Metazoa; phylum Chordata; class Mammalia; order Rodentia; family Muridae; genus Rattus; species Rattus rattus. The sequence continues at coordinate 103,573,103 of NC_046155.1, forward strand.
CTAAAATAATTATCTTGTCACAGTTCACATTTCTTTGTCATTAAAATAGTTTCTGGGTTCTTGGATCTTTACTCTTTCACCCCTTAAATCTTCTGTGAACTCTCTCACCTTTCGGAAGGGAGGTAGTGCTTTCAAGTGCTTGGTGTAAAGGTTGATGGGTGACTAGAAAATAAATGCTTGTTAAACAGGATTAATGGGGTGGGGGGCTATTGGTAGTCATTGAGAGAAAGCAATCAAATCAAAAGAAAGGTAATTATTTAAATTTTAAAATTAAAACTTACCTGGAAATATCCTATTGCCTTCTTACCACCCTCCTTGGTTCTAATAAGCAGAGCCTTCACATCTGATGGTCATAACTTGAATGTGGTTTTTGTTTTTTACTGAGCTGGATAGAAAAGCACTCACTCCCTGTATTTTTTTTTTTTCTGCAAGATGACATATAAATTTCCTTGTTGCTGTGGGCCAAGGCTCTTTCACCATATAAAGGAAGTTTTGCAGAATATGATTTTATCTTGGGAGAAATCTGAGTGTAATGACAGGTCTTCAGAGACCGAAGAGAAAGGCACAGAATAGCTCATCAGAGAATGCTACTGGGTCTTTTATTAGAAGACTAGTATGTCTTGAAAAGCAATCCCCAAAGGAAAAGAAACTGTTGTGACCATTCTCAGTTTCCACGTAATGTTAAAATTTCAATGGGAACAGCTTTTCAGTGTTGTTTTCACTCTAGGAAAACAAAGGTTCATTTAACAATTTGGATTTTTCAGTTCAACTTCCTTCTTTTGATTTCTACTAAGTAATGTCACTCTCCCTTTTCAGATGGCAGGGAGTTGGCTGCAGTTCTTTTTGTAAATCTAGGTAGTATTGCAGAATTTTGCCTTTTTGCATTACTGTGTATTTTACCACTTGTCAATAATTCCTCTGTAAGAGAAGTTTAATGCCATAGGTACTGTCTAAATCCACTACTGGGGAAAGGCAGCTAGATCTGAGGGGCATTTAAGGGGTGGCATGGAAACCTAGTACAGTGGAAACTTTCTAAAATACATAAAGACAATTTTAATGAAGTCACCAAGTAGTGGGGGAGATAGAAATCTCAACTGGCCATCTTGTTAAAAAATGAAGTTAGCAGTACCAGGACTGGGTTACATCTAATTAAATTTTTGGCCAAAAGGAACCCATGGAAATCCCCAAACAACTCATGTTGTTGACAAGACAATAGGTTGCTCTCCACAAACTGACAGAAAGACCCCATTGCTGAAGATAATACCCAAACAACTCATTGAACATGGAAAGGTCAAGCTGGTGCCTACATAGAACCTTTACGCCCACTTTCTACTGTCCTTGGTATGATAGAGTACTCTGCAGGTTATCAAAACAACAACCCAGCCACGAACCCTTTTACCTTTGTCCTGCCTACAAAATATATTAGGACAATGCTGGCACAAAGCTTTAGGGTTAAAGAACCAATGTCTGATTTGAGTTAAAGCCCATTCCACGAGATGGAATCCATACCCAACACTGCTTGAGTGGCCAAGAACCAGAGTCTAGGTAGCCCAGAGACCTAGGGTAAAATAAAATACTACTTATTTTGAAAAAAATAGTGATATAAAATGATCCTTAAGTGGTGGATGCTATGCAGGAGGAACTGTGGTGGGCAAGTGTGCTTTCTGTCCACCATTTTGCACAATTGTGATGGCTGCACACCCCCAGGGGATTCATCTCTAGATTGCTTCTTGCTGCTGCGGTACATTCTCATGTTTGTCATTGCTATATTCCTCCTCTATATAGCATGGTGTGAATGGGCATGCAGAGACCCTCACTACCTATAGTCTGGTGTAATTGCTTCTTGGGAGACTTCCCAGTCTATTGGCAATTTTTCTGTAGATCAGTGAAGATGAACGTTTATAAGATAACATTGTTTGGATGAGTTAATGGTTTTACAGAATTCCTGGTTTGATTTAAAGTTTTAGGAAGTTAGGGTTGTTGATGAGAAAGATTAGGGGATAGATTAGGTTGTTTTACCTTGAAAATATCAGACAGAACTAAAAGTAAAATGTACCTCATCCTTATAGAGTAGTGAGGGCTGTATAGCATAGAAAAGGAGTACTTTGAGCTTTTATTCATTACAAGCATTTAATTGTACTTGAAAAAGAAAATAGGTTTGGGACAACTTAATGTTCAAATAAAACATTCATTCAAAGTTGGGTCAGAGTTCTTTGATCTTATGATCTAGGGATATGGTCACAGGTTTTGGTGTACACCATGAAAAGACAGGGCTATGAACAAAGAGTAAATCTATTATTAGTATGAGAATAGAGACGAGATGCTTAGCCAGTTTAACTGAATAAGACGTTAAAAATAGGACATGAGATAGATGATGATCTGTTTCTTGGTAAATACAAATTGTCAGCTAAGCATAGGGAAACACTTGATACTACAGACTTGACTTGCTTAAACTTTGTTAATCAAGGACAAAAGAATTATTTCTTTGGGGTTATGATGAATTGGAGAGAAAGAGAGATGGTAAGTGTTCAGTTAGGTATGAGTTTAGAAGAAGAATATATAATAAATAATTCTGTTGTAATTTCCTTTTGTGTAAGGATTTTAATTTGTTTTTGAAGAATATGTTTTTGTGGATTATTTCTGGCGAATATGTAACTTTGTAACTATGAGGTAATGTTTTTTCTAATAGTGAGAATTTTGGTTTTGGTGCTGTAAAAGGGCTAAGAGAAAAAAAATTAAAGTTGTTGGAGATGGTTGGAGCCTCGCTTCATCCAACAAGTGTGTGTGTGTGTGTGTGTGTGTGTGTGTGTGTGTGTGTGTGTGTGTGTGTGTTTCCCCCTTTCTCACCAGTCCCAGAAAGTTAAGTTTTGGTTCCTCAGAGAACAAGACTACTGAGTCCATGCCTTTCCTGAAGGCAAGCTGGCATTTGGCACCAAATGATATTCTGTTATACTCATATACCTAGTGCCTTCTTAGCTATCACACAGCTAGGCATGAGTGTGGGGAGAGAGGGAACACACAGGTCTAAATGGGGTATCTTTATAGAATTACGTTGCCTCAGGTTTCAGGGAACCCTGTGGAAGAGGATGTGAAAGAATGTAAGAACCAGAAGGGGTTGAAGGACACCCAAAAAAACAAGGCCCTCTAAATCCAGCAGAGCAAAGTTTATATGAACTCACAGAGACCGAAGCAGCAAGCGCAGGGCCTGCATGGATCTACACCATGTCCTCTGCACATTTTCTGTCTTCCAGTTCAGCGCTATTATGGGACTCTGGAATGTTTAAATGAGTGGGTCTCTGAATCTGGTACCTTATCCGGGTCCTTTTCCTGTAGTTGATTTGCCTTGTCTAACTTTACTATAAATGGTTTTTGTTTTATCTTTTTTTTGTCATGTTTAACTGCTAACTTTTAGAAGCCTGTTCTTTAACAAGAGACAAAAATGAGTGGATCCAGAGGAAAGGAGAGATGGGGAGAGGGGCTGGGAGTATTAGAGGGAGGAGAAATTGTAATCGAGACATATTGTATGAGAAAATTATCTGTTTTCAACCACCACCACCGCCGCCGCCGCCGCCGCCAACAAAAACAACAACAACAACAACAACAACAACAACAACAACAACAACAACAACAACAACAACAACAACAACACTACTAATAGAGTGCTTTCTGCTCTTCAACGGACCTTTGAATTCCAGAACCACACCTGCCAGTGATGCGCCATGTGATCTGCTGCCATCTTCTGGCCGCAACTGGAACTGCAAGCCCGAGGTGCACACTCATAGGCTGGTAAAACAATACACATAATTAATTCATTAAATTATATTACTTATTATACTGTTATAACATATATTACTTTAATAATAGAATATTATTAGTCACATAATAAATAAACTAAAATAAAATGATAAATTTTTAATCTCGGCTGAAGATCTCTCTGTATTTCTTATGTATGTGTTTTTACATTATGATGTGGAGTTGGGTGGGTGGAGAGATGGGACAGATCTTAGAGGAGGAAATCCTAATCAAAATATGTAGAGAGAATATCTTGTGCATTGTATGGATGCACCATCTGTCAATTACAAAGCCTGCTATACCCTGTGGTTTAGACAGGAAATAGAGGTAGGACATCCAGAAAAGAGAAAGGATTCTGGGATAGAGCCAGGAGGGAGATTGACTGGGAAGATGTAGCAAGATGGGCACATGATATTTGAGCACAGGTGACCAGCCATGTGACAGAAGATAGGCTAGAATAAATAAGATATTAAAAATTAATAATCATTTTATTCATTTACATTTCAAATGCTATTCCCCTTCTTCGTTACGCCTCCACAACCCTATCCACCCACTTCCCCCTCCCCTTTGCCTCTAGAGAGTGATCCTCCACCACTCACCTACTTCTGCCTCACTGCTCTAGCATCCCTCTATGCTGAGGCATCAAGCCTCCATAAGGGCCTCCCTCTCATTGATGTCAGATAAGACCTGGGCATATATTCAAAAGATGGTCCAACATATAATAAGGACATGTGTTCCACTGTGTTTATAGCAGCCTTAGTCAGAAGCTAGAAACAAACCAGATGTCTTGCAACAGAGGAATGGATATAGTAAATGTGGAACATTTACACAATGGAGTACTACTCAGCTATTATAAACAATGACTTCATGAAATTCGCAGGCAAGTGGATGGAAATAGAAAATAACACAAATGAGGTAACCCAGACACAAAAGAACACCCATGGTATGCACTCTCTGATAAGTGTATATTAAGTCAAAAGCTAAGAATACCCATGATACAGCCAAAGAAAAAGGAAGGCCAAAGTGTAGATGCTTCAGTCCTACATAGAAAGAGAAACAAAATAATCATAGGGGGTAGAGGGAGAAAGGGATTTAGGAGGGAGAGGGATGGGGAGGGAAAAAGTAGGGGCAGGATAGGTATTGGAAAGGACAGGAAATTGAATAGAAATATGTAGCAGTGGGGAACTGGGGGTAGTCACTAGAAAGTCCCAGAAACCAGGGAAGCAAAAGGCTCCGAGCACCAACTGGGATGACTTTAGCTGAAATACCCAGCAAAGGGGAGATAAAACCTGCAGAGACCACCTCCAGTAGAGAGGCAGAGTCCCTAGTTGAGGGATGGGGCCACCCACCCATCTCAAAAATTTTAACCCAGAATTGTTCCTGCCTAAAGGAAATGCAGGGATAAAGAGTGGAGCAGAGACAGAAAGAAAGGTCATTCAGAGCTTGCCCCATCTGGGGATCTGTCCCATCTGCAGACACCAAACCCTTCTGGCTGTTCCCTGAGAGGTTCTACCAGCACCTGACCAATACAGATGATGATAGTCCCAGCCAACCACTGGGACCCCAGTGGAGGAGCTAGGGGAAGGACTGAAGGAGCTGAAGGGGTTGCAACCCCATAGGAAGAACAGGATCCACTAACCAGAGCCCCCAGAGCTCCCAGGGACTAAACCATCAACCAAAGAGGATAGATGGAGGGATTAATGGCTCCAAATAAATAAATGGAATATTTTAAGTTACATCTAGTCAGAGAAGAGCCTAACTATACGGCCAAGGTTTTTGTAAATATATTTTGAGTCTGAGGCATATTTTGGTAGCATGGGGCTGGGAGAAAGAACCAAGGACTAACTTCTACAAAAATATATTTGTTTGTTTTCTGATTTTTAATTAAAAATCCAAAACAAGAAACAAAAAAGAGCACTTCCTAGTCTCCAGGGGACACAAGAGGGTTCTTGGCTCCCCTTCAGGAGGCTTGCAACGGTCTGTAACTACAGTTCCACTCACTTTTATGTTCTCCCCTGGTTTCCACAGGCACCCCTGCTTCTACCCATATGAGGAAGACACTCCGTGGTGGTTTAAATAAAAACGGCTCCCACAAGTTCACGTATTTTAATGCTTGGTCCTCAGTTGCTAGAGCTGTTCGGGAAACATTGGGAAAAGTTGCTTTGTTGGAAGAGGTGCATCACTGGTGGGTTTTGAGGTTTCAAAAGGAATTGAAATTATAGGATAGTTTGGTAATTTTCACTCTATCTGAAGATAGAGGAGTACCTATATATTATTTAACTGACTTGAAGCACCCTAATTCTGTCAGTCACCTGCTTTTAAATTTGAAACAGGTTTTTAGTCTATTTGCTAATGTTCATTCAATAGAGTTTAGAAAGGAAAATATCACTACTGCCTATGTAGAATTTAGTGATTGAAGACATTATTCTAATTTTATATAATAATTCTAATTTATTATAATTTTGTTAGAACATGACATTGTCCTTGTCAAATAAAGCAATTTAATCTTACGGATTGAAAAAAAGAAACAGCTATTCTTAGATAGCTTTATTTTTTCATACAACTTACTGAAATCATTTCAGCTTTATAAATGTACGAGGTAAGATTATATATGTCTTCATGGTATTATCTTTGTGAGACAGACTCTTACTGTGTCGTCCAAGATGCCCTTGAACCCTTGGTGATTTTACTGTCTCAGCCTTATGAATGCTGGGATTACATGTGTACGTACCACATCTAGTTCTTATATTCCTTGTTTTTGGTTCCTCCATATCTGATCACGTATGCCTCTCATTATATGTTCTTTAAAACTATATAATGACTGATGATTTCTACCAATTCTCACTACATTTTGGCTCACATCATGTAGTCATCTCATATTTTCTGGATCTGACATGGCTTCCCCCTTCATCTCCTTTCCTTCTTTTTAAACTTTCCTTTCTCCCTGATGCAATGAAATAAATTAAGACTATTTTTTTTTGGTTGCTGTACTCAAACTTTTCCCCCTCTCTTTCTGCCTTTGTTTGTCTGTCTGTCTCTCACACACAGACACACACACACACACACACATACATACATACATGCATACATACATGCATACATACATATGTACACACAGAGAGACACACACACACAGAGACATAGTGGATTAATTTACACTGTTCTGAGGGCTGGCTGGACAAGCATTGAGATACAAAAAATAGGCAGTCAAAAGTAATGACTACAAGAAGTTTGGGATTTCCAGGTATGGGATGAAGCTAATTTTTATAGGAATGGGTTTCTTTTCCCAAGGGAAGTCTTAACGTTTTTTCAAGCTCTTTCCTTTGATTATTCAGGATTAAACGGCCAGCCCCTAATTTAAATTCATCTAATTAGGATGCTCTAGTATATTTATGGAGTCTCATTTGCAACAGCACCGAGGTTAGTATTTGAACGAATGGAACTCGTGTGCATCTTCTGTTACAGGAGGCTACTTCTACTAACCCTCTTACATGAAATCACACCAGAAAGCAGACTCTAAGAAACTCAATCCATCCTTGTGAGGTTGACCTGCCACAGAGATGTTATTTCCATTTTGGAGTATGCTACCCAGGACTTTCCCCAGAACTTGATGAGTAGACTCACTCATGGAGGACAAGAGAAAGAGTTTCAAAGTCCATTTCTAAGCAGAGCTTGTAATATCAGGACTTGAAAAGATGAGGCCGAATAATCTAGAATCCAATGCCGACTTAGCTATGTAGCTAACACCAGACCAGCCTGGGTAGTGTAGTGAGATCTTACCTCAACAAAACAGCAAAGCCCCTAAATCATATTCTCTTTCTTCCCTCTTTTGTTTCTATTACTGCTATAATTATTAGCAATGAAATAGATTAAACTACTTAACTCTAGCTAGATAAGCAAATTTGGGGTTAAGTTCTGGAAAATGAGAGTTTCTCAGGACAACACTACTCTAAATTTTTAAGATATCTCACTAAAACAGATTGTTACTCTGCTCTCTCAAACACACCCAGAATGGATCGAGCAAGCAGTTGTGGAGGAACACCCAGTCACTTGTGTTTGTCTTAAATGTTCATTGGCTTAGGACCGTGGTTCTCCTTACAGGCCAGTACTAGAAGCATCAACATCAAATGGCAACTTCTTAGAAGAGGAAATTGGGAGGTCTTGTTCATTATTATACAGAATCAACAACTCCTAAAGTATAGTTTAGCAATTTGTGTTTAACAACAGCCACCGGTAGGATGGATATACAATAAAATTTGTATACTGCTGGCTTAGAGAGTCTCAGAAACTGTGATCAAGCATACGAAGGTAACCAGAACTTGTCCCTAGTACGGCTGTAGTTAAATCTCATGATGGCTCTATTAGTTTGGTAAATAACAAGAGAGGCATTTGGACAGGTGAAGAGGGCACCTCCTGCAGTGCTTAGCAGAAGTAACTGGAAAGCTACACTGACCATCCTAGGGAGTCTCTCTACATAATGCCAACACCTAGATATGCAGGAGCTGCTTCTCTGGGATTAGGACTTTAAGATTCTTGTTTGTGTTGTGAAGGGGGTTTGAGATATACAGCAGAGTCAATTATATTTATGGTAAGGCTTATTTCAACTATTATTTATACAAGATAGTGCTGGTGGCAAAAGCGATTGAGTCCTGTGGAAAAAATGGGGTTAGAGGCTTAAAGCAAAGGATCCCTTAGGCACAGTACTTTTTGAAAGATGAGTGATGATGCTGTAGGTATAAAGAGAAGAGGTAGTTACAGCACCAGAGGGTGTACATAGGTACGGGTTTAGCGATGTCTAATGTGTAAGCCCTTCTCAGTTCCTAAGATAGTCCCATGTGGTGAAAACACCATTAAGAGGTCTCATCGCCAGTTTTACAAGTGAGTGTCACTTCCTTGAGTTCCATCACTATCTCCGTTATGTCTTTCAGAGGTGATATGAAGAGGGAAACAAATGGAGAGGCATCTCACAAAGCAAGAAACACTGAGCAACAAAGGTCAGTCTGGAGACATTATAAACAGTAAACAGAATCCGCAGCAGAATGGGACAGGGATAACCACAAGAGAATGGAGCTGCTGCATCAGAAATGGAAAGAGATCAGTGTCACATGGCCAAAGCACTGAAAGCCTCTGTGGCTCTAAATGGTCAGATGCTCTCTGGTAAATAGGCCCTGAGATCTGGGAAATTAAAAAGAAAAACAAATCCTAAGTACATAAAATTGCCTAGGGGATAGACTACAATTTTGTCTTCCCTGCCGTAAGATTCATCTATACATTTTGACCTGGTCAACCAGGATTGAAAACATGGAGCTTAATTTCCAAGGAAACAGAGGCTCCCTGGATGGCTTTAAACTTTGTGCTATCACCAAACTCCCCTGGGCCATGAAGCTCATTCTTCAGTATAACAGCCTCTGAGCCCTTCATTCAGATGATCGCTGCGGAGGTATAGAAAGAAGACCGACTCTGATTTCTCTGAGGCTCTTCAGGATGCAGCAGCTTCTCACTTATGCTCTCCCAGAGTTCTGTGAGTTCTGGTGGGAAGGAACTCTAGAAAAAGGGATTATCTAACCTTTGAAAGAAGTCTCTTCACTTAATTGATTATGAGAAATTTGATTCAAAACAGAGGGAATGAGGAATTTCTTGAAAAATCATTTTTGTGTTGTCTCATTTGGTTTTTAAACTGCAGCTCCCTTTCAGAGTTCTACTTTGCCATTAGGCTGAGTCTTTGGAACCAGCAAAACAGGGTCTCAGAAAAATATGCTAACCAGGTCTGTAATAAGAGAGACTGTGAAGACAGATTAAAGAATTTATTCGTGGTAATATTTCAGGTATTACTAAATAAAAAACACATTAATTCTTAAAGGAAATTTGTGTGAGGCAGACATTGCAAAGATCAACAGCAAGAAATTGGGTAGAGGGAGTTAGCCAGGCTCTGGTGATTAATGACCTTGATTCTTTCTCTTAGCACACACAGAGAAAGGGAGAGGGAGAGGAAGAAGGAGAGAGAGAGAGAGAGAGAGAGAGAGAGAGAGAGAGGAGGAGGGAGGAGGAGGAGGAGGAGGAGGAGGAGGAGGAGGAGGAGGAGGAGGAGGGAGGACGGAGGAGAGAGACCACAGGCAGATAGATACACACACATGCACATGCACACACACACGCACACAAACACATACACTTTGATTCTTACAATTGACAGAGGAAGGCCAAGTTTAGATGTGCTTTCATACAGACACGCTGACAGTGTTCAATGTATGTCAGTTTTGAGGCTTCAAATCCCCCCCCCATTTAAGCTATAAGAACCTTGATAGCTTTAGAGGCATTGGCTACAGTGGCATAGTAAGACTTGGAATAGTAATTGGGTCAAAGGGACAGTTTCTTTAAACTGGGAAACTGAGAATGAGCACAAAAGTTCAGCAGCTTCACAAAGTGTTTTGTGCAGGCTATGTGTAAAACAGCAGACTTGGAAGGTAGCAGAGTGATGATCTTGGGACTGAGCAGAAGAGACTGCCTGGCCCTGGGATGGACTAGTTTGGGCTTCCTTAGAAAGAAAGAGCTGCAGGGTCTGTAAAAACTTCAGTTATGTTGAGTTAGGACATCTAGTTCAATGGCACATAATACTTTCTCCAGCTTCTCCAGGAAATCAAATGATAAAGCATATAAGAGTCAGAGTTACTGGGAGGAAGGATGTGCTAAGAACTTCCCGGTTAGGCATGAATGTGGGTGTGTGGCTTTGAGAAAGGATTGAAAGCCAAGCGTGTGCATGGTAGAGGCTTAGTAGTGTGCAGGAATGCTGGGCTTCTGCAGTCTGATTCTAAGTCTGTGGTCTACGCTGAGCTGAGAGCCACATTAGCTCAGGAAGCATTTACAGGCCACGTACACTACAGATGGATGCATCCAGTTTGTTCAAAGGCACTTAGGAAGTCAGTTTTCCAGTTTCCCAATCAGATGCTAAAAGACTTGCAGAAAAATCTGAAAACGGTAATTTTTTTCACAAACGTTTCCCTGACAGTAGGACAAATTACATTGAGTATAGTAACTAGCGTTTATTAAACAACTTATATGGCCCATAGAGTTTGGTAAGTGCTTTTACTTAAATTCTTTATATTCTTGTAACATACGATTATTTCTATGTTATAGATCAGGAAATTATAAGGTTCCAAAGAAAAAACTATAGATCCTGCTAACGAGAGATAAACACAAAGATTTATCTCCAGTAGACTCTAATACATAGCACTGCATGAGCTGTGATATATAATTTTGCTTGACTATAACCAAGTAGATGTCTAGAAGATGCATCAATAAGGGCCATCTATTTGATTAACTCCCCAAATTTCTTCTTGATGTGCATCTCCTAGAGAAGACAAATACCTGGATCAAAGGGATTGGGCACATAGATCCTTGCTCACTTTGCCTGCAAGGCATAACCTCATACCAGTCTGTTTACAACCCTTTCAAGCTCTGCTATAAGCCACTATTGGCTCTCTCTTCTCTGAGTTCATAGGCTTTGTTGACAATGATCAGTGATTTGAATAGCTTTATCACCAAGCTCCATGTCTTTTAGTAATCCCCGTGTCTTCAAGAACAATTAAAATATATCAATACTTGATCTTCTTTACCCACATGATTGGGCCTCTTGACCTAGTTTAGCTTTTCTTATAGCTCTTTATAGTGTAGCAAAGGAACAGCTGTGGATTAGGGAAATCTTTTCTGAGAATTTTGCTTTTCCAGTGACTATAACCAAGGAGCTAGTTGGTCCATTAAAGATCAGGAAAGTTAATGCATCCCCTTTAATGGGAACACAGAGTTAGAGTTGTTGCAGAGAAGTGATTCCTTCCTGACAAATTGTCTTCAGTTACCCACATATCCTGTTTCTTCTGCAATGATTTCTATGTCATCTCCGGTGTCTAGGGCCAGTCATATACACTATTGTACATACAGTTATATACAATACTGTATATACAGCTGTATACAGTATTGTATATACATTTGTATACAGTATTGTATATACAGTTGTATACAGTATTGTATATATATAGTTATACACAGTATTGTATATACATTTGTATACAGTATTGTATATACAGTTATATACAGTATTGTATATACATTTGTATACAGTATTGTATATACATTTATATACAGTATTGTATATACAGTTATACACAGTATCGTATATACAGTTATACACAGTATTGTATATACAGTTGTATACAGTATTGTATATACAGTTATATACAGTATTGTATATACATTTGTATACAGTATTGTATATACAGTTGTATACAGTATTGTATATATATATATAGTTATACACAGTATTGTATATACAGTTATACACAGTATTGTACATACAGTTATACACAGTATTGTATATACAGTTATACACAGTATTGTATATACAGTTATATACAGTATTGTATATACATTTGTATACAGTATTGTATATACAGTTATATACAGTATTGTATATACATTTGTATACAGTATTGTATATACAGTTATATACAGTATTGTATATACATTTGTATACAGTATTGTATATACAGTTGTATACAGTATTGTATATATATAGTTATACACAGTATTGTATATACAGTTATACACAGTACTGTATATACAGTTATACACAGTATTGTATATACAGTTATACACAGTATTGCTCACTGCGATTGAGTAAGAGCACTTAGACTTGTAGGTATCGAGCCTCTTGTTCCTCTTTGAAAACTGTCAGGCAGAATGATCTTCACAAAGGTGAGTCATCATTATCCAGGTACAAATTAAGGTAACTTTAGAAAATCACTTCTTGCCATTATGGAATAATAAGAATGGTAGGATTGGCTGGGGATTTAGCTCAGTGGTAGAGCGCTTACCTAGGAAGCGCAAGGCCCTGGGTTCGGTTCCCAACTCCGGAAAAAAAAAAAAAAAGAACCAAAAAAAAAAAAAAGAATGGTAGGATTGATGATACTTTTTCTTTCAAACAACCATGTACTGCAGCTAGAGTAACAGTAGAGGATTGAGGAAGGAAGGGTAAAGGCGAAATTTTTCCTTCAGAAATATAAAAGAGGGTTAACCGTACTATAAACAGGAGAAGGCATTTCATTGGAAATTAAAAAACTAAGTAGACAATGTAAGTATGTGTGCAAACAAAAACACATATGCACTTACACACACACACATATTCATGGATTAGTGAAAAGAGAGGCAACCACTGGTGCAACTTGAAAACTGATTAGTAAGAACCAGATCCAAAGTCGGAAACCCTTTTAATTTAGCTATTAAAAACGTTGTCCCTCTTGACTAGTGAGCTGTGTTTTCAGGACTGATGGCCCCAAGTTAACATTTTCCTATACTGCATGAGCACTCAGCTACATCCCTCGAGTAGGGCTTGCATTTCTTTCCTTGAAAATAAGAACTACTAGCTAGGCTGAAATTGTAGTTCACTTAATACTTACTCAAACCCATCATGGTAGTGACTTATTTTGTTACACAGACAAATGTCATACATTATGCAAATATTTCACATAAAATTCCCTAATTCTAGGAAATAAATATAATTACGATTATTATGACTGTCATTTTAAGAATAATAGTTTCCCAAACATTCTATAGCTAGGGAAAATTATTGTAATCTCATTTATTTACCTATCCCATACTGTCTTTCCAGGCAATATGATATGGTGTGGGGTTTTCTGACCAGAGATGATGTCCATCACCACAGGCCAGACCATGGACGCTCCTAATCACACGGATTTGGATCCTTCTATCTTCTTTCTCTTGGGCATCCCGGGTCTAGAGCAGTTCCATATGTGGCTCTCACTTCCAGTGTGCTGTCTGGGCACTGCCACAATCGTGGGCAATATAACCATCCTGGTTGTTGTTGCCACGGAGCCAACCTTGCACAAACCCGTCTATCTCTTCCTATGCATGCTATCAACCATTGATTTGGCCGCCTCTTTCTCCACAGTACCAAAACTGCTGGCTATTCTCTGGTGTGGAGCTGGCCATATCTCTGCCTCTGCCTGCCTGGCACAGATGTTCTTCATTCATGCCTTTTGCATGATGGAGTCCACCGTGCTGTTGGCCATGGCCTTTGATCGCTATGTGGCCATCTGCCACCCACTCCGCTATTCTACCATCCTCACTGACACCATCATTGCTCGCATTGGGGTAGTAGCTATGATGAGAGGCTCCCTGCTCATGCTTCCATGTCCCTTCCTCATTGGTCGTCTGAGCTTCTGCCAAAGCCATGTGATCCCACACACATACTGTGAGCATATGGCTGTGGTGAAGCTGGCCTGTGGAGACACCAGGCCTAATCGTGTGTATGGGCTGACAGCTGCACTGTTGGTCATTGGGGTTGACTTATTCTGCATCGGTCTTTCCTATGCCCTCATTGCGCAAGCTGTTTTTCGCCTCTCATCCCAGGAAGCCCGGTCCAAAGCCCTAGGTACCTGTGGCTCCCATGTCTGCGTCATCCTCATCTCTTACACACCAGCCCTGTTTTCCTTTTTCACACACCGCTTTGGTCACCATGTCCCACTCCACATTCATATTCTTTTGGCTAATGTCTATCTGCTTTTCCCACCGGCTCTTAACCCTGTGGTATATGGAGTCAAGACCAGGGAGATTCGTGAGAGGGTTGCCAAGGTGTTCAGTGGGGACAGGGAACTAGGCTGAAGATTTCTAAGTAATTATGGAGTATGGTATAGAGTGCAGAAAATTTAAAAAATAAACACATAGTTTTTCAAGATTAAAAAATTCTCAGTATTTGAAACTGAAAACATATTTTAATGCTAGGATAAGATCCTCTGGAAAACTTCTGTCCATTTATAATAACCATAAATCACAGAGGAGGGAAAAGATTTCTGTGCTTCTTCTCTTTGGTCTGGAGGAGTGTAACCATAACAGTCTTCCAACTGGTAAGCAACTAGACACAGAAAAAAAACGCTGCCTGTGCTGGAAGGGATTACAAAGTTCAGAAGACCTCTGCACAGCCATGGGGATCCCACACTTCCTGGACCTCTTCCAGCACCCCAGGCATGAATTTCAAATTCACAGCATTTGGAAGGATCCAGAAGACAGGACGAGAGAGTCACAGGTAAAGAACAGCAAGGAAATGCTTATGTTTCTCCGCACATCCAGCCTTTGCCGTTAATTCCTCAAGTGAGGAAGAGAGGTGCGAATTGCCAATAACCACAATCTGGGTGAGCAGCTGTACAGAACTCGAGCTGAGAATACTTTAGCAGAAAATCTTCAGAAGCTCTGTGGGTGAGGGTACTGGAGAGGTCAGGACATACCTTCATTTCTAACTTCAAGTTGCCTGTCTCACACACAGCTCCAGCTCTCCAGCTTCTAGGGAATGAATACAAAACCAAATGCCCTTATATATTATCCACAATAATATGTGCTTATATTTCAGATTACTTGTATAAGATCACTAAGAGTAACTTTGCAAAATCATTGATTTTATCTTCTGAACTTGGAAAAAACAATTACTTACCCAAACAGACCAGTTCACTATTTTTTATTCACCCAATATTTTTTAATCAATTTCTCTTTTATAAGGAAAATTGTACAATTTCAATCTTAGCTAACTGCATGTGCTAAGAGGTTCTTCTCAAAAATTTCTGTTGTGTTATTTTTATGTGTATGGGTGTTGAATCTGCATGTATTTCTGTGTGACCCCCTACATGCATTTTCTGTGGACGCCAGAAGTAGGCTTTGGATTCTGTGGGTCTGGAGTTAGAGAGGGCTCTGAGCACACTATATGGGTGTTAGGGACTGGACCCGGGTTCTGTGTAAGAGCAGGAAGCTCTTGACCACCAAACCACCCCTCCAGACCCTGGTAAAGAGTTCTTAACTGCATCAGTGAAACTAGGATTAGAAACTGGACACACAAACACTTTGGGTTTTCCAGAGGAGTAACTTCGAGTAGTTGGTGTATTCCATGCTACTAAGAATAAACAACGTTAAACTGAGTCCACTGATGAAAGGCATTACCTGCTTGTCATCCTGTTGTTCCACGTAGATGTCACACGAGACTCCTAGACATTTATAGATTCCCCTGCACTCAGACTGCATTCAGCATCAGTCCTGAAAGAGAAAAAACAAGACCTATCTATTGAAAGTTTGCATGTTTGAGAAAATAATTATTGCTATTTTGCTTCTGCAGACCAGCAGAGAAAATGATTGGCACATATTTTAATTTAATAGCCATTTTTAAGGGAAAAAGAAACATTATACTAGTCAATGGTAAGATAAAGCAATACACGGACTGTCATGGGTTTTCATTTTTGTGTTTAGTCCTCAAATTGAGATAACCTTAACATTCTTTTAAGAATTGTGTCCTTTTCCAGCTGGTTATGGTCACATAGGCTTCTAATCCCAGCATTTGGGAAATGGAGGCATTAAAATCACAAGTTTAAGACCAGCTTGTGCTATATAGCAATACTGTGTCTCAATATCTACAAATATATAATTCAAAATATGGCATTTTTTTCAACTGAGTAAGCTTCTTATTATCCAGATTGGTATTTTTTTTCTGGCACTGAAGTTCCCAATCCTATTTCTGCAACCCTGTGCTCTGTGTCTTTGGTTCTGGTCCTGGGCTTGCAATGTTTCTGATAAATTCCTCCAAGTGCACAGGTCAGCAGTCCTACATGCTCATGACTTCGCATCATAATGGGATTCTCAAAGCTCGGTGTTTGTGGTTTTACTTTTGTATGTTTTACAGTGATGCATTTTTATACACTCAGCTGCCTTCTACAATACTCTTCTCCATTCTTAAGATCTATACCAATTTCTGCCCCAAGAATTAAATAAAATGATTCCAACACTACAGCTACATATGTAGCAGAGGATTGCCTTATCTGGCATCAATGGGAGGGCAGGCCCTTGGTCCTATGGAGACTTGTTGATGCAATATAGGGGAACATTAGAGGGGTGAGGCAGGAGTGGGTGTGTGGGTGGGGAGTACCCTCTTAGAGGGGCGGGGAAGGGGATGAGATGGTGGGTTTGTGGAGGAGAGATGGGGAAGGGAGACAACATTTGAAATGTAAATAAATAAAATATCAAATTAATAAAAATTCTGATTTTTATATGAACTTTTGACATCTATAGCCTTTACTTCTTCCCCATTTTCTGTATTCACTTCTTGTTGCATCATTTCAAGAAAGCCTAGAGTGCACTGGTAGAAGCACATCCCATCATCAACTGCTATTCCTTGGGTTAACAATTTGTCTGAATTCACTGGCACATTTTCTTTCTTTCATTCTTTCTTTCTTTCTTTCTTTCTTTCTTTCTTTCTTTCTTTCTCTCTCTCCTCTCTTTCTTATTTATTTATTTATTTATTTATTTATTTATTTATTTTCCATCTTTATTAAATTTTTCCCCATCTTATTTACATTTCAATTGTTATTCCCTTTCCCGGTTCCAGGTCAACATCCCCCTAGCCCCTCCCCCTCCCCTTCTCTATGGGTGTTCCCCTTCCCATCCTTCTCCCATTACTGCCCTCCCCCCAACAATCACGTTCACTGGGGGTTCAGTCTTGGCAGGACCAAGGGCTTCCCCTTCCACTGGTGCTCTTACTAGGCTATTCATTGCTACCTATGAGGTCAGAGTCCAGGGTCAGTCCATGAATAGTCTTTAGGTAGTGGCTTAGTCCCTGGAAGCTCTGGTTGCTTGGCATTGTTGTTCATATGGGGTCTCGAGCCCCTTCAGCTCTTTCAGTCCTTTCTCTGATTCCTTCAACGGGGGTCCTGTTCTCAGTTCAGTGGATGCAGGGATGGTTCAATTTGCGGAAATCCACTTTAGAAACAAACTTAAAGTAAAAAAACCACATGATTATTTCATTAGATGCTGAGATAGGATTTGACAGCATTCAACAGCCCTTCATGATAAAAGTTTTAGAAAGATCAGGAATTCAAGGCCCATATCTAAGCATAGTAAAAGCCATATACAGCAAACTGGTAGCCAACATCAAGCTAAATGGAGAGAAACTTGAATCAATCCCACTAAAATCAGGGACTAGACAAGGCTGCCCACTCTCTCCCTACCTATTCAATATAGTACTTGAAGTCTTAGCCAGAGCAATTATACAACAAAAAGAGGTCAAAGGGATACAAATTGGAAAAGAAGTTAAAATATCACTATTTGAAAATAATAATATACTTAAGTGACCTGAAGAGAACTTCTACAGCTGATAAAGAACTTTAGCAAAGTGACTGGATACAAAATTAACTCAAACAAACCAGTAGCCTTCCTCTACTCAAAGGATAAACAGTGTGAGAAAGAAATTAGGGAAATGACACACTTCACAATAGTCACAAATAATATAAAATACCTTGTTATAATTGTAACCAAGCAAGTGAAAGATCTGTATGACAAGAACTTCAAGTCTCTGAAGAAAGAAATTGAAAATTTCAGAAGATGGAAAGATTTCCCATGTTTATGGATTGGCAAGATTAATATACTAAAAATGGCCATGTTGCTGAAAGCAACCTACAGATTCAATGCAATCCCCATCAAAATTTCATGTCAATTTTTCACAGTGTTAGAAAGAGCAATTTGCAAATTCATTTGTAACAACAACAACAACAACAACAACAACAAAAAACAGGATAGAGAAAACTATTCTTAACAATAAAAGAACTTCTTGGGGAATCACTATCCCTAACCTCCAGCTGTATTACAGAGCAATAGTGATAAAAACTGTATGGTACTGGTATAGAAACAGGCAGGTAGATCAATGGAATAGAATTGAAGACCCAGAAATGAACCCACACACCTATGGTCACTTGACCTTTGGCAAAGGAGCTAAAACTATCCCGTGGAAAAAGGACAGCAATTTCAACAAATGGGGCTGGTTCAACTGGAGGTCAACATATGTAAGAATGCAAATAGATTCATTCTTATCACCTTTATACAAAGGTCAAGTCCAAGTAGATCAAAGACCTCCACATAAATCCAGATACACTGAAATTAAGAGAGAAGAAAGTAGGGAAGAGCCTCGAACACACAGGGGAAAATTTTCTGAACAGAACACCAATAAGGAAGTTTTCTAATCACATATTTTATAGTTCTTTAAATTCTTATGCTTAAGAATGATTAAGAAATTCATCCCTACTATAGGATCATTTCAGTTCCCTGAAGGAAAATGTTATTCCCATTTATGTAAGGTGTCAGGTTACATTAATAGAAAACACATCTCTGAATTAATCTTGTTACACTTTAGGGATTTAACACCACAGGAATTCAGATTTCTCTACTGGCCATTCTCCCTCATGTCTCTAACAGAAGCCTATTATCCTTAGGTTCTTGAGTTGGCAATATTTCCCATAAAATCTATTTCTGTGATTCCATGATTTCTGTCCCACACTCAGATGAGAATACATCTTCATCTAATGTAAAAAAAAAAAAAGATTTTTATCAAAATGTTGTGCTTCCCAGTGGGAAACTACTTCCATTTCTAAGACTCCAGGCTCTGAATTTCTGCTCATAATGACAGTAAGTTATCACAATTTGTTCAGTCTTATGGGTTAAATCTTCCAGCACATAGTATTTTATTCCAAATTTAATGTTGTTTTGAAACTTCCAGCAAAACCAGCAACACTTCTTGCTAGCATAATAGGAGACAAAGGAGGTTTGTAAAGCTTTTGAGAAAATGTCTAAGGACAAAGTTAGAAAAGATCAGGTTGGTATGGAACAGCAGGAATTATTTTCAGAAAAAACAACTTTGTGTCACTTTCAATATTTATATTACCAAGCATTTTTGATAGAAGAAACATATTTTATGTTATTTAGAATTTAATTGTTAAAAAGTTAAAATGATTTTTTCTATGAGTTCAAACTCACTTCTAGTCTTAATTGCACAACAGAAATATCAACTAGGGAAACATTTTAAACGGAAATGATGAAAATAGAATTATTCAGCCTTAAAAAGGTAGAAATTCTGGCGTCTTTGACAACACAAATAGAATCAGAGACAATTATGTTAAATGAAAAAAATTTTACATAGGAATATGATAACACAAGATATATCTCAAGTGGAGTACAAAAAATTTTATTCAGAAGAGAGAGAGAATAGCAGTTGTCATTGTCTGCCCTGGAAGGAAGAAGGATGGGGTCAAGGAAGGAAGCTCTCAGGTTGGCAGTGGGAATAGCCTGGTGTTTTTAGAAGAATTACACAGATTCCTGACTAGAGCTGGACATTGAGATCTGTGAATTTCAATATTGCTAACAGAATCCATCTCTATAAAAATATGCATGAAATATTTTGGGTAAAGGATACATTAATCAACTTGATTTAATCACTCCATATACTATTAAAAATTAAAATACCACATGATAAAAATAAGTAAGTAAATAAAATATATATCTTTAAAAGGAAATAAAACGAGAATCTATCACTTAAGATAGGCTGTGTGATCTGAGTGGAGAGAGTGAATGATGGCCTCAGAGAAATGTCAGGTCTTGTTCAAACTCTCAAGATGTGTGGATACTACGAGCTTCTTAGAAATGTTCACCTAAGATCTCAGTAAAACTAGCCTATCTCTAAACCTCTTTGCATTTTTCATTCATTACATTATATGTGTGGTTATGCTGAAATTATTCTGGTCATGTTGGATTTATCATAAGTAGTCACTAAGGACTATATGCTTATTGAAATATGAAAGCTATGAGAAATATCTGAAGAGAAATTATCTTGTTAATAATTGATTTTTGGTGTTAGTGAGATGGATCAGTAGATAAAGGTGCTGGTAAGTAGCCTGATGACCCTAAGTTGATCTCCAGAACCCAAAAAGTGAAAAGATAGAATTAACTCCTAAAGGCTGTATTATAACCTCCAGACATGAAGAGTGTCCGTTGTGTGCCCCAACCACACATAAATATACACACATATAAGTGCAAAAAAACATTCACAAGAAAGAATTGTTTCTTGTTGGTAATACCATAGGGAAATTATTTTCTTCAATTTCCTTATTCTGTGTTTAGATTACTGTATCAAGAATAAACTTATATTTAGTATAACTAAATTGCTAACATTCCACTTTAAAGATGCTTTAAAAAATTTGGTACAGATGGTATGTGTGTTCACAAACTTGTAATAGCTTATACCATGACATAAGTACTAAGAATAAAATACCTTGGAAAACTAATAATTTTTATAAACAGCTAATATTTAAAACATATTTATATTTTTAGTGATCTGAAGTGCAGCATATAATGGAGATAAAGCCAAGGGGTGATGCTTGATTTGGTCTGAGTCATTCCTGATTATACTTTATGCACAATGAGTGGGAGTGTAAAGCCATCAATTACTTTAAGAAAGAAAACAACAGTTTTCAGATTGTTGGAAAAAGAACAAATCACACGCAAAAAAATGAGAAACAAGTGCAACTAAGTGAGTTTCAGAAGCCAAAACATTGGAGAAAAAGGATGTGAGTGGGGCCAAAAAAAGGGGTGTGTGTGTGTGTGTGTGTGTGTGTGTGTGTGTGTGTCTGTGTGTCTGTGTGTCTCTGTGTGTGTCTGTATGTTACAGGCTCCTTTTCACTCATGTGATGGGTCGAGAAAATAAAGGACATGACAAACAATAGAATTTGAAGGTGTATGAGTTTAACTTTACCAGGATTCTGAGCATCTCCCATAGTTTCTTCAGAATATAGATGTGGCTTGTCTGTCCATGAGGTAGGGTATGATTTTTATTCCCTAGTTACGAATATTCTATTTCATAGGAAAAGTCTCTGAAATCTGTGTACAATAATGTACATAATAATGCAGTGTATGCTTGAGGAGCTGAAGATATAGCTCATACTAAATGTGTCTGATACTATATTAAAAACATCATTATGTGTGCCAAAATTCTGTCTTTATAGATCCATTAAGACTTAAGTAACTAAAATTTATCTCCATAAGATCATGAGATGGCTAGGTAAGGTAAAAAACTTCAGCTATGGTTATTTAGCATTGTATAATTCTTTTGCAGTCTTTTCAAATGTGTTTGGACACAAAGTAGACCATAAAATAAAACATATGTATCCCTTAAACGTCAGCATAGCTTATTTCTTGAATCTTTACATGCTTATGATATTTTTGATAGGAGGAGGTATAAAATATGAATGATATATAATATGTAATGATATGTAGTGTATACGTATATAATGATGCACTGTTTATTTACCATATTAAGTATCTCATAATTACAGATTAAAATTCTAGTGGTTGTTATCAGTGAATAATCATCAAGTCAAGCAATGATAAGAAAGTTACAATGAAAGCAAGAGGTAAAAAATATACTTAGATAAACTCTAGCTGCATCTGTGTGATAACACTGCTTGGCATAACCAAGGAGCTTGCAAAAACAGATTTCTTATTTATTCTTGAATTTCCCTGGTGAGTCAAATTGTTCACTATAATACTCTTTTGGAAGTGGCAAGAATCAAACCTTGAACTGTGTTTGATGGCAAAGATTCACATTGATTCACACCCCCTGGTCATATAAGTAAGTGTTATCTGTAAGTTTACTTCTTTTGCTAAATCTGTTGAACTCCCTGATGATTCGTTAGCATAAAGCACTATAGTAATAGACTGTCTATAACATCCATTCTTTCATAGCACTGAGCTGTGCTTCATGATGATGGCTTTAAAACATCATTGAAAGAGGCCAGTTGTTGAGCTTGTCCTTCTGAGATGAATGTATTGCGTGGCTTTTGTGGCCTTATTTTGAGACCATTTTAATTCTGTCCTCATCAGTTCCAGCTCTTGTTCCAAATCATGGGTCTTCAAATCACTGCTCACCTTTTCTACCTCCTGGCTCGATGAAGGTGGATCCAAATTTCCCATCACTTGTCGAGTCTCCACCTTTGCTCTTAGCTGGACAACTTCTACTTCTTTAGATTACAGCTGTGCATTCAGGAATTTCAAAGAATCAGAGTTGTTTTTGTTTAACTCATCGAAATAGTGCTTCAAACTATCTCTACAAATGCCAATTTCTTGGTAGATATGATGGCCTTATTCGTTGCTTTTTGTATCATTGTACAAGCTCTCCACCCCCAAGCTCTTATTTTTTCTTTAATAGTTCTTTTCAACCTAAAGTTGCTTGATGTCTTCAGACACAGTGACAAAGAAAATGTAGAGCAACAGACCCAGTTCCCAAATGCTTTGTAAGAGATGTCTTTGCCTCTATTTTGTGGGCTTTTTCCTGCTACAGAATGCAGACAATATCTTCCATTGGTGCATTCATGATAGCCTGGTTCCAGGCTACATGGAATAGAGGTTTTCCAAAATTGAGCTTGCCACATGATACTCTGCAGTGTGCACAGTGGGAACTAAGGGCAGAGATTCTTACTTAGTTCAGGGATCCAAGTATGAACCAAAATACCAAGAAACTAAGAACACCAAATGCAATCAAGAAAGCCAGCAGATGACACATTCAAATGACATCTCCCTTTGTCACTAAATGGCAAAGCTGTTAGCCTGCATCTTCCACTTTACCAGGAGTTATGAAACTTTTCATTGGAAAAACAAAACAAATACCTTGTAAGTCATGAACTGGTAATGAGAGATCAGGTACTAACACTAGTAAAGACTCCAGGAAGACAGCTCTTACCCTAGACATCCTCTGGAAGGTGATTCTTGGATATTCCCAAACAGGGGTAAATCTACTAAGACAACATTTGGGTCACAAAGTGTTCAAAAAATAATTTCCTTTACCAATTCTGCCACCACTGCATGTTAAAATCAGCCCAATCAGAGCTGTGCTCATAAGAATTAATTCTGAAGTTCATCATGATTTGATGATAAGGTCACAGTAACTTCCAAGAGAGTATTCAAATTTGAACTGGACTTTGCTTAAAATATTGCTGAGTTCTTCAGTATGTACACTTGCATAAACTGAACACTGTGTAGTTGACTTTCCAGTCAACTAGAACCCCTAGCTCCATTTTCCAAGAACAAGATTTATGACATCAAAATTAATAATGTTAACTAATACTCTTAAGTGTTTCAATATAAGAAATGTGTCCTTAATAATAATTCTGTGCTTTTGCTTTTTGAATAAAGATGTGGTTTTATAAAGTATGTGAAATGCTTAACTGCCTATTAAATAAGAAGAATCTTTTTTTTATTTTCTTCAAATTCAACTTTTATTTTGCTATTATTCTTTCAATAGTACATATTTTTGAGACCAGATGACATATATTCACTTACAAACTTATAATGCAAGCTCACAGTATCCATCTCATTGTACTCAATAGCATAGTATTTGAATGGATGAATATACTTATAAATAACAAAGATTTTTTTAAATTTAGAGACAATTCATTGAAATGATTCAGAAGGGTAAAACATAATTTTATTTACTTTTTAAAACATTAATGGACTTTTTATTATTCAACCTAGAGTAAAAAAGGCCAAAGGTATTTTTGAAGACTAAATAAGCAAACTAAAGCAATTACATAGTTGAATTCAGTTGCATACCTTTTGTTTATTCAAGTTATGAAATAAAAGGCGAACTGTCAATTAGGCATTACAAGGCCAATCATACTCATTTCACTGAACTTTCACTTTTTCATAGTCTGAGTTAATTTAATTAAAATTGAGGCAATGGAAGTGACCATCTGTTTATTATTTCCACTGAGGATTGGAGAAGTAAACCGAGGCTCAAAATATATCATGAGAAATAAGGGTTGATAAAAGGAAAGAATTACTTCCTGTGAGTTTTTCTGGCAACAGTTCCAATGAAAACGTACTGTAAGGAATCTATTTATATTGTATAGATGCAGTATGATCTCTTGCCTTCCTGACAGAAGGAGTTAGCAGACACTCTGAATTCAATGTCTTTCAAATTGACATGATTCTTTGTTAAAATAGCATGGAGAAAACCATGTGTATTAATGATTAACTATGGGGCTTAATGGAGTGCTTCTATATATTTAGAACAACTCTGAAGAGAACATATATGCTGTTACTACAAATAAAGAAAATCCACTCAGTACTAGAATACCATTTTTACTGTAGAATTACAAACAAAACAACCATTTGCCATGTTTTAATGATGCCCCAACACCTTATTTTTATATCCCTATTTTACAGTCACATAAAATACAAACTCATCTTCTAACAGTGCTGCACCTCTGTTTTTTCCTTTGCTGTGAGTAGCAGCATTGTCAGCTAACACGGAGCTCTTGTATGTCAGCATGCATGCGAAGAATTGATTGTACACTGCTAAAGGGCCAAGTGAAGGGAAGGTTATTTAACAAAGAGCAATAAAAGACTCCTTCAAATGTTTTTCAAAGAGGCTTTTCTTGAATTTCCTTTGTGTAACTGTGTACTGTATTGTACTTCGTGAGTAGATACTTATAGTTACAATATTTTTGAATTACTTAAACAGTTCCTTTTTAAAAAAAAGAAATAAAGTCTCATTAAAATAACTAGTTATAGTAACTCTCCAGCTATTGAAGGGAAGGCAGATGGAAGGATAGTGCAGTGGTGGAATGATTGCCTGGCACAGATAAGGCTGGGTTTGTACTCCTTAGCACTACCAACCTTTACATAACAGATAGGAAACAAACTGTTTTTTTTCCATAAATATTTCTTTCTATGCTGTAAAAAATAGCAACAAATTTATTTTCATTTAAAAGCTAAAGGAATCTTTTAGTATAAGAGATAAACACCACTTAATGATACTTATGCTCAGAGAAAGCAGTGTTAAGGACCCCGTCTTTTCTTTTCCTCACAGGAAAATGTCTGAATCTCTCAAAGACTTCAATAGTTCCAACTTCCAGGTGTCTGAGTTCATCCTTCTGGGATTCCCGGGCATCCACAGCTGGCAGCACTGGCTTTCCCTACCATTGAGCCTGCTTTATCTCTCAGCAATAGGGACAAACGTGGTCATTCTCCTCATCATCTCTCAGGACCCTTCCCTGAAGCAGCCCATGTACCTTTTCTTGGGCATCCTCTCTGTGGTGGACATGGGCCTTGCCACCACCATCATGCCTAAGATCCTGGCCATCTTCTGGTTTGATGCCAAGGTCATTAGCCTTCCTGAGTGTTTTGCTCAGATGTATGCCATTCACTGCTTTGTAGGCATGGAGTCTGGTATCTTCCTCTGCATGGCTTTCGATAGATATGTAGCTATTTGCTATCCTCTCCGCTATTCATCAATAATTACCAATTCCTTGATCTTAAAAGCCACACTGTTTATGGTGCTGAGAAATGGCTTGGGTGTTATTCCAGTGCCTGTGCTTGCAGCCCAGAGGAATTATTGTTTGAGAAATGAAATTGATCATTGCCTGTGCTCTAACCTTGGAGTCACAAGCCTGGCTTGTGATGACAGGAGGCCGAATAGCATTTGCCAGTTAATCCTGGCATGGCTTGGAATGGGGAGTGACCTGGGTCTCATAATATTGTCATATACTTTGATTCTGCGCTCTGTTCTCAGACTCAATTCAGCTGAAGCTGTTTCGAAGGCTCTGAACACTTGTAGCTCCCACCTCATCCTCATCCTCTTCTTCTACACTGTCGTGGTAGTGATTTCAATAACTCACTTGGCAGAGACCAAGGCCAACTTCATCCCAGTTTTGCTCAATGTGATGCACAATATCATCCCTCCTTCACTCAATCCTATGGTATATGCACTTAGGACCAGAGAACTTAGGCGGGGCTTCCAAAAGGTGCTTTGTTGGGGTTTACAAAAGAAATAAAAATCTCTTCTCTGTGATGTACATGGACTTCAGCCTCTCCTAAACATATTCTAGATATTATGGATGGGAATGGAAGTGCCTTCGAGAGTCCCTTTTCATGATGTTTTTTTCTACCTAAATCATCATGAAAACTTACAAAATTAGAAAATTACTTTCACATTCATTCTAAATTAACGAAAGCTAAATAAATATATTCAAGAATATGGAAAGACTGTCCACTAGACCAGCCAAAAAGTATTACAGACAGAACTACTGATTTATATGTATAATGAAAGTAAAGCCAATATATTAACAAGTGTGTGAATTATAGGACAAGCTTGCCCTTTGTTAGCTGTAGTTAGGAGTGAAGTCAGCCTGCCTAATTAGCATCACCTTAGTAATATATGCTGCAGAGACAGACATAGAAAATAATGGGCAAAGCCTGACCAGGCTGTGAGAGCATGCTGGGTGGTCCATGAGTGGGTGACCCGGCAGGAAGAAGTAAATCCACTTATATAGAGTTGCTATTCACTTGCATTTCAAGATTTGCTCTCTGTCCTTCTATGGAGTTGACTTTGATGTACTGTGAGTCAAGCTTCACAGGCTTGGGACACTAAGGCAGACTGAAACAATGCAGTGAAAAAGGCAAGAGATTTTGGTTTATTTTAGATCCCTGGTTCTCCCACTTCCAGCCTCCCTCAACATCATTTCCAGCAGGATGTCTCGTGGTCCACTTCTCAGGTGGTCCACCATTTAGAACATGGTTATCCAGAAACTCTTTTTTCACTTATCTTTCCATTGAGACAAAGAAAATAATAAAAATTTCTATTATTAGTAAGAAATATGTGCTGTTTGTTAAGTTACATGGTCTCCTTTCTCTTGTGTGTGTTTCTGTGGATCTGTGTACTTGTGTGTGTAAAGGAGGCTTGGAGGAGGGAAACTGCCTCATCTTCCCCCCTATAAAACAGTATTCGCTGCCTCTGTGCATGCATTCATGTTTAGATATAGGGCCTTTCCTTAAAATATAGAAATAATTATTCACATGGATGGAAGAACACACAATTTTAGAGACTGACCATCCACAAAGAGCACAGAATCCTGGAAAAAATATCATTTAATTTGGAAAAGATATTTAAAGTAATTTACCCTATGCTACATAGCTACAAAATTTTGTTTTTATTATGATGTAATTTCAGGTTTACAACAATGTTTCAAGATTAGAACAAGAAATGCTTTGCTATACATGATGGTGCTTGTCTGTAACACCAGCACCAGGGAGGTAGAGGCAGTTAGGTCTCTGTAAATTCAAGGCTAGCTTGATCTACATAGCAAGTTCTAGTTCAGCTAATGCTACACAATGAGACTCCCCCTCAAATAAAGGAAGGAACAAAACAAAAATAGAAATTGTATACACTATTTACAGAGATTTAACACGTGTTTGTATTATACCCAAGTTGCGAGTTATCTTCTTTCCATATGCCCGTGTGTATACGTGTGCGTGCACATGCATGCATACTATTGTTCTGAGCTATCTAAAATAAATACTGCTTGTTTTACACACCTCGCTGTGTATTTTCAAAACTGAAGGCACATTTTAGACTTGGTTTTGGCCCTTTGTGAATTTCACATCATGCAACCCAACCCACTAATCTCCCTCATACATGCCCTCAGCTTTTGCAACTTCTCTAAAAGAAAAAAAATCTCACGGTAGAAACTATAGTGTGTCAAAGTGTTTCCCACATGATACCATTTTGCCTACATCTCTTTGCTTGCAAATGTTCATAGCAATGAGTCATTGGTCTGGCTCGAGGCCTCTAGCTTCTGTTACACTATCAATATTTCACTGGGATTCCTCTCAGACAGACTGCTGTTGCCTTGTGTCATAGAGATCCTAAAGCTTTAGGTCTACAGGACAGGCCCTTTACATGCTCCACCAGTTGGGGTGGGCCATGTCAAAACTCTGGATCTGAGCACAGAGGTGTCTGAGCCGGTCAGTTCACCAACCCCCTCCTGCACCCATAACACCAGGGTGAACTATCTAGCTCTGCCCTAGCTGGTCCATCCAATGATACAGCCATCAAGTGGCAGAGCTAGCTCTCCTACTCTCGTGCACTGGGGCACAGCTAAGCCATGCCATTGAGGCCAGCTGTACTGTGTTGACCAGGTAAGGCCCACTCTCCCAAATGCTGCAGCAGGTGAGGGGCAAGGCAGCTCTCCGGCTCTGATGACCTTGGGGCTAGCTCTCCTGCCTCCCATAAGTGGCAAGGCATAAGAGAAGAATCTCTCCCTGCCCCAAATCTTGAATAGCAGACAAATGGCAGTGGCTAGCTCTCTCACACTCATGTCCTGAGGGCTGGGTCTCTCCTACCTGCTCACATCCCAACAAGATTATCTGTACTGTGCTGCCCAGGTGAGGTATAGGGTCTGCTCCATTTAGTACTGCCTGGAGAGGGATAGGGCCAGCTCTTTCATTTGCATGCCGTCAGGGCCAGTTCTCCCAGGTAAGTGCTGGGTGCAATTCTTTACAGACCTCAGACATCGATATTGCTCTGGGAGGGTTTCCACTCAGACTACAGATGTCTACCTGGGTTTTGGTGATAACAACTCTCCTCTTACTTGCTACTGCTGCAGGGCCACAGACCCAGATATGGCCCTCAGTGTCATTACAGGCCAGGACCTCCCCATGGACATAGGTGGCATCACTGGCTACTCACATCAGGCTGTTCCTCACTACCCTGGACTCTCCAGTTTTGCCTCTCTTCATTGTAACGCTCTTAGTTTCTCTTTCTTTCCATTTCTCCCACTTTACTTGTCATCTTAGTGGTGCTGGGAATCAATTTTAGGTGTCTGGGTTGTCTCAAAGAGTGCTATGTTCTACCCATGTTCTGTGGCATTGGTCAGAGTTATCCTGGTATGATCTGCATAAGCATTTTCACCTGTGTGGGACTGGTGACGATTGAGGCTTTCTCCCCACACAGTTCCTGGCACTAGGCGGCTTGTCTATAGATAAGCTTCCTGCCCAGGCCTTGCAGTACCAGACTGGTGGTGGCTCAGAGCAGGAGTCATCTTTTTCTCAGTTAAGGCATGATGTTTATAATCATAAAAGCATCAAGAAAAATTAAAAAGATCATATTATTTTTAATTTAATAAATGAACCATTGTTTATATTATACTTGTCAAAATGCTTTTGAGAAAATACAAGATTAAAATGCCATTTGATATTTTATGTCTTAAAGAGACATTTCCTCATATTATTTCAACTTTATGGTGAAATGGGCAAAAGATGCATTTTCAAGGTATGTGTGCATGCTGTTTTCACATGCTTATGTTTTGTGAAATGACCACCACAATCAAACCAATTAACATATCATCAGCTCATTACAATATTCACCCTTCAAGCAGTTCGTACTCTCGTTAATGTGATTGTATAATAGCATCAAGTCCATATGGAGAATCACAGACTCCCATCACAAAACATCCTGATTGCTAATAAAAAGTAAGACTAATCTATGTGTGCATGTGTGTGTGTCCATGTAAGTCTGTACACAGGCAGGCGTGTGTGTGTGTGTGTGTGTGTGTGTGTGTATTTTGACAGAAATCTGCAGAGGGCACTGGCTCCTTGGAGTTACAGATGTTTGTGAGCTGCCTGATTTGGGTGCTGGAATATAATCTCTGGTTCTCATGATTGAGCAGCAGGTGTTCTTAACTGCTGAGCCAACTCACAGGTGATAGCTTCGCTTGCAGCTGGCACACATTACTGTCATCATACTAGAGGCCACCCTAATATATAAAGGGATGCATTTACTTTGAGTTATTCTTTAAACATTTTTACACAGGAGTGCAATGTTTCTTGATCATACCCAGTCCCGTACCCACTCTGACTCCTCAGGATCCTCATCTCATCTCCCTCTCAACTTCTTCTCCATTTATGTTTAATAATGTATTTTTAACCTATTGAGTTCAGTTAGATCTCTCCATATGTATGTGAGTGTGAGGTCATCCACCAGGGTATAGGGAACTCACCAGTGTCCATATTTACAAAAAGAAGTAACTCTCCCACCCCCACTAGTCATCGCCTGTCCAAATCCAGACAGAATACAGTCAGTAGCTTGCAAGAGTCCTCCACTTTATACTTCTATTAGTCACTCTTTCTACCCAATAAGAACAATTTTCACTTATATTGAATATTTTTTGAGACAACCTCACTATGTAGCCCTGGTTAGCCTCAAACTTGAACTTTCCCCTGTTTCAGCCTCCCAGATACTTCTTATTTCTGACAGTGCACATGAAACTGACCCAGTTTTCTATTTTATAATGAGGTCACCAAGCAAATTCATTGCTCTGTGTCTTTAAGATCAACACAGTATACAAAATTTATTTAGATTGTATGACAATCCAGATTTTTTATTATCAGTATTATATAGAATTTTACTGTGAGAGTGTATAAAAATTTGTTCATGTTGTTGCTGACACACACCCTTACACACTATACACATATACCATGCTCATACATTATACACACACACCCTTACACACTATACACATATATCATATACCATACTCATACATTATACACACACACTCACACATTATTCACATACCACACACAAACACGCACACACCCTCCCTTACACATACACATACCACACCACACACACACACACACACACACACACATTCTCTCCCTCCCACACACACATTCACAAACACAACATGCATACACATCACACACTATATATACATACCACACACCACATATACACTCCATACACACACACACACACACACACACATTCACACACACATACACCATACTGACACATATGCACACACAGAGAGATACAGAGAGACAGAATGTCCAATGTTCCTTTGGGATCCTGGGCACTGGACTCTAGTTCGGCCAGAGTTGGCCAGGTATTTGTAGCCTCTCTCCATGGAGTTCTGAGCTTCCAGGGTAGGCCTGTGTGGATTCACATTGTTCCATAGCAGAAAAAACAAACAAACAAACCAACAAACTAAAACAATGGAAATATGGGGCCCCAATTCCTCTACTCCAAACACTTATTTAAGTTAGAAATGGAGTTTGGAAGCAAAGCGAATTTGGGTTTGATAATTTTCTTCTAGTATGAGAAACAAATATGAGATAAGATTAGAAATGCCAAATATCAAGCATTTTTCCTACAAAGAAGCAAACCTTAAAAACCATCACCACCACCACCACCACCACCACCACCACCACCACCACCCCCACCACCACCACCACCCCCACCCACCACCACCCACCAAAACTTGGTTCAAGAGGCCCTGTCTCCACTTCCCTAGGACCTTCACCATGGGGGCTGGAGGGTGGGAGTCATTGCCTTTGTGAATGTGAGAAAGCTCCTCCAGTGGCCACACTGCCCAGCCCAGTCCTCAGTGTTCAATAAGTACCACTTAAGAGTTTGGAAATGAGGCCTGCCCGGTGCATGGAACCAGCCACAGAAGGGCGGCAACGGCGTCCTGATACATGTGCAGTGCCAGATAGCCACAGCGCTTGCAGTGGTGCAGGTGGCGCTGGACCGATCTGAGCCATCCCTGTGGCCAGGTGGAGCAGGTCACTCCTGTGCTTGTGCTCTTGCTGTGGGTCCTGAGTTGCCAGTGCTTAGTCAGCTTTGCTTTCACCTCCAGCAGCTCCAGCGTGTTCTCGGGTTAGGTGAGAAGACCTAGGGAGTTGAGGGATCCCTGGCGCCTGGGTGCAGGGTTGTGGATAGGATTCAGTGTCACCAAGAGGCCGCGGGAAGTGAGGTGCGCAGAACCATCTCCTCTGGGCCTTCGGACTGGCCAGAGGAATCCTGCAAACACACAGCTGTCAAGCTCCAGACCCATTGCCTCAGCGGTCCATGTGTGGCAGTTGTAATCTCAGGTAGATCTGTGGGTGTGTGTGTGGGGTTGGGGGGCTCCAGAGCGCGGGTGGAAAAATTGGGATGGTGAAAAGAAAAGGGCTCAAATGCATAGGTCCTGCAGCCCTATGGATGGGATGAGTCTAACATGACTCCGTGTCCTCATTGGTGAGGCTGGCCTGGCGCTCAACGTGGCCAGTGCTCCTGGAGAATGAGCTCTTGGTATTGGGTGGTGGAGATAGAGAAGAGAGTCAGGATCGGTTCAGTTAGTTCTTGGTTAGGGATGGAGGAGGAACACAGGTGGATTTCACCAGGAACTACTTGATAGTTCATGTGGGGAGTCTGGAAGGCTTTGCCAAAATATGATTTTTATTTATGTGGCTCCTCATCCACAAAAAAACTAATTAAAATGGGTTCTATTTTTATGTTTATAAAAACATGAATCCGAAAGATCAGATAGTATAAATGAGAAAGCAATATCATAGATGTCAAAATGTTATTGAGAAAATGCATATTTAATGGAGGCAAAGACTTGATAGCCTTTAGTAAGAAATTGTAATATTAATAGTATCTTTATACTTTAGAAATTGTAGATAAAATATGTATAATATATTAACACAGGCAATGGAAACTCTCAGAGGACAAGGAAGGTAAAGCAGGGAGATTTGTAGAAAGAATAAGCCAAAGAACTCACCATTCTAGGTACCATTAGCTTCTTTTTGACCTATGACCATATATTCAATTTGGGGGGGGGAAAGGATCATTGTTTAGTATGTTAAAATACAGTAGCGAGAAATCATGAAGAATTGAGGGAACAATTTCACTGACTTGTGAGATCCTGAGATTTACTGGGGAATAAATCATGAGACTATTTTCAGAATCCTTTGATTAGAGCATCAGTAAAAAAGATAAACTTCAACCACTGTTGATAAGAATTTTAATAGTCTAAGTCCAAAGTGTTTAATAATCACTGAGAGAATTAAATCATTTTTCTGTCTGTCTGTCTGTCTGTCTGTCTTTCTCTCATCTATCTATGAGACTTGCAATATATTACATACTGGACTCATTCCAGCTCTCCTGACTCAGTCTCCCCAGAGCTGGTATGATAGGCATGAAGCCAACATGCCCAGACTACTTGCTAAGACCATATCTATAGTAAAATGTGTATCAACGGTTGAGTAAAGCCAAATTTTAACAAATCATAACTGAATACAGTGGATTATTATTCCACAAAGATGAAAGTCTATCTTTTAAAAATTCAGGATCTGGTCAGTCAGAATCTGATCAGTAACAATTGTCTGAGTGAATCAATGAATTAACAATACAGAACAATACAAACATAACTATTCCTTTGGTTGATTGAATATAAAATGTACTGTATGGTTTTTAAAAGCAAAAGAGAGCTATAGAGAGCAATCCCAACCTGTATTTTCTCTTGTGTTTTCTTTAGAAAAACCTACACAACTTTAAGCAATTTCACGGTGGTACCAGCCTGGTCATGTCAGCGCAGAATAACACAGATCTGACTCCAGCTTCCTTTGTTCTGAATGGGATCCCCGGTTTGGAAGACATGCACATCTGGATTTCCTTCCCATTCTGTTCCATGTATGCAGTGGCTATGATGGGGAACTGTGGACTGCTCTATCTCATCGTCTTTGAGGACTCCTTACACCGACCCATGTACTACTTTTTAGCAATGCTTTCTCTAACGGACCTTGTCATGTGCTCCAGTACAATCCCTAAAGCCCTCTGCATCTTCTGGTTTCATCTTAAAGAAATTGGATTTGATGACTGTCTTGTACAGATGTTCTTTACCCATACCTTTACGGGGATGGAGTCTGGGGTGCTCATGCTCATGGCTCTGGACCGCTACGTAGCCATCTGCTACCCTCTGCGTTACTCCACCATTCTCACCAATGCTATCATTGCCAAGATTGGGTTTGCCACCTTCCTAAGAGGGGTGTTACTAATTATTCCATTCACATTTCTCACCAAGCGCCTACCCTACTGCCGAGGCAATATAATACACCATACCTACTGTGACCACATGTCCGTAGCCAAGTTGTCCTGTGGCAATGTCAAGGTGAATGCCATTTATGGTCTGATGGTTGCTCTCTTGATTGGGGGCTTTGACATTCTGTGCATCACAGTCTCCTACACCATGATCCTGAAGGCAGTGGTCAGCTTATCCTCAGCAGATGCTAGGCAGAAAGCCTTCAGCACCTGCACTGCCCACATCTGTGCCATTGTTTTCTCCTATAGCCCAGCCTTCTTTTCCTTTTTTTCCCACCGCTTTGGGGGACACACCATCCCTCCTTCTTGCCACATCATTGTGGCTAATATTTATCTGCTTTTGCCACCCACTATGAACCCTGTTGTCTATGGAGTGAAAACCAAGCAAATACGAGACTGTGTCATAAGGATTCTTTCAGGGTCGAAGGATTCCAAAGCTCACAGTATATAAACGACTTTTGGCAGGATAACAATATAATTATATCTTATTGCTTGCTTAGGTGAAATCTGGTAAAATCCTTGTAGATATACTATCTTAACAAGGCATTAAAAACTAGACCATGTTACATGTATTTTTCAACAGTTCTGGAAAGCTTCCCAAGCTCCCATGACTCTAGCTTCTTTTTTTAATAATAATCTACTGGAATGACCAGGTTTCTTTGACAGAAGCCAATGAAAAATGAGTAAAGCATGAGGATTTTAAGTCTTGTTTCAATATATCAACTGTAATTTTTGGGATATAAGTCAGTTATTGCTTTTGATAGAGTATATATGTTTATATGTACACAATTGTAAATGTGTGTATAGATCTTATACATAGGATCTCTCTCTCTCCATACACACACACACACACACACACACACACACACACATATATATATATATATGTAAAATCATGTTATTATCTAGGGAGCTCAACAGAATCTTATTAGGCTAGCTAAGTTGCTCTGTCTAAGCCACTGTTACAATTATTTCACAGCAGAATAAATGACTGTACCATTTCCTTCAAGACAGCCTTAATGATCAAGCAGTCCAGAAAATGCTTTGTCTGAAACACGTTTAAGGAAATTCAAATATTTTTCCATAGAAAAATCATATAAGAAACTACTAAATTTTATTTTGAACTTTAATTGCAAATATAATAAAATTGAATATTTCTCTAATATTTAAAGATCTATTAAGTTAATAAAACACTTCAAAGAAACAGTATTTGTATAATTAATGTTTTGGTAGCTGAACTAATTTATAAGGAATGCAGAGTAAACATTTTTTTATTCTCATTTCTCCTTGTCTAGCACACAAGAAAACACATTCTTTCTTTCAAACCATAATTTGAGACATCATAATGATGAATGAACTATAGTCATCAAATTTCACTCATTCATTTTAAACCTTTTGTTCTGTATCATATTTAATAACTTATGAGATGATATCGCCTTAAAATAGGTTCTAGAGACTATAACCAAGAAACCAACTTGTCAAACGGCACTGGATATGTGACTCTAGGGTGTCCAACCCCTGTGATGCAACTAAATTGAAACTTATGTACCTAAGACTCAGGAAAAATCATAGAAAGTTGGGTGGGAAGATTATAAGAACCAGATGACCAGGGTACCTTCTCCTAAATAGTGTTTTATAAACACAACAAGGAAGCCGAACCTATGAAACCTTAACAGTATACTTGCCTAAAACAAGATCTTCATAATGAAAGTACAATGACATGACAATGACATTCCAGTGTGAATGGGAGATATTTCCCAAGATCATATTCCAGATGAAGATCTAATAGTAACTGATCTGCTCAGAGAGAAGAGAATAAGTTTTATATCCCTCTAATAGGTTTTCTACTACCAAGTGGTCATAGTCAGTACTTGGTAAATGTATGTATGTATGTATATATGTATATATGTATGTATGTATATATGAATGTATGTATGAATGTATGTATGCATGTATGTACATATATGTATTTATATGAAGCAATTATTTAAGAAGAGTTTGTGAACTTGAGTTGGGATGAGGAATGGGAGGGTTTGGGGAGTAATGGAAATGATGTAAGTAGAGTGTAATGTATCAAATTCTTAAAAGAGTAAAAGTTATTTAAAACCATATTAACAATAATGCCAAGCAATCAGAGCTTCCAGGAATAAGCCACTACCCAAAGACTATACATGGACTGACCCTGGGATCCAACCTCATAGATAGCAATGAATAGCCTAGTAAGAGCACCAGTAGAAGTGGAAGACCTTGGTCTGGCCAAGACTGAACCCCCCAGTGAACATAATTGTTTGGGGGAGGGCTGTAATGGGGGGAGGATGGGGAAGGGAACACAATATAGAAGGGGAGTGGGAGGGTTTAGGGGGATGTTGGCCCGGAAACCGGGAAAGGGAATAACAATCAAAATGTAAATAAGAAATACTCAAGTTAATAAAGATAAAAGAAAACCCCTGTAGTTGGGAGATGGCTTATTTTTGAAAGAGTTTATCATGCAATCATAAGAATCCAATGATTCTTAAAACTAATGTAAAATAACTAATAGTGGTGGAGGCATAAAACTTTAATCCCAGAATTCAGAAGCTGGAAGCAAGAAGATTCCCTATGACCTACTGTCCAGCTAGCCTAGTCTAATTGCTACATCCATAGATCATCACATCACTCAAACCTTATCAAAGAAGTTTCTTGCAGTTGATGGCAACTGCAGTAGGTGTTTAACTGGTCACTACACAGGAAAGAAAAAACTGTGAAGTGCTCAACCTAATTTCCAAAACTTGGAAAGTATCTATACACACTTATATTTCACTCACAAGGCTCAAGGATTTTCACGAATGATTGTACAGAAAGATTGGGAGAAATGGGTAACTTCAAGAAAACTGTTTTAGACACGCTACATGGCAGATAAATGTAAGAACTCATGGGAATTGTGACAGCATGGATAAGACCTATGCAAACTTTGGTATCAGTCAAAATACAGCATGGATGGGGGAGATGGGTACAGAATCACACCATAAGCTGAGGAACTATTGAAAGTTGTTGGCTTGTGCGAGAAGAGTCCGATTCTTTAAATTGGTAGGCTCACTACGCTTCATGGGAGGCCATATTTCCAAGAGAAGTTGGGCAGCATGAATTTTACTGGATATTTTTAAGAAAGAAAGAAAAGAAAAGAAAGGAAGGAAGGAAGGAAGAAAGAAAGAAAGAAAGAAAGGAAGGAAGAAAGAAAGAAAGGAAGAAAGAAAGGAAGGAAGAAAGGAAGAAAGAAAGAAGTAAGTTGGGTGGATAGGGATGTGCTGTGGAGGGGGTAGATCTGAGAGCAGTTGGGAAAAGTTGAATATTATCAAAATTAAAGACCACTAGATAAATGAAAATTGAAATTACCTCCTAAATCTTACCAGAGCACTATGGATTAAAGCTGGATATGAACAACTAAACAATCAATCAAAGAGCATGCAGGGTCTGAACCTAGGCCCCCTACACATTTGGAGCAGATGTGTATTTGGTCTTCATGTGGCTCACCTTATAATTCAAAAAGGGGCTGTCTCTGACTCTTTTGCCTAAAATTGGATCCCCTTCCCCCACCTGAACTGCCTGGTTGGGCCTTGGTGGAAAAGGATGTGCTTAGCCCTGCTAGGGTCTTGCACTGTCTTTAAAAAGTAGTCTTTTCATAGTGTAACATAGGAAATTACTCCCTGATTTTGCTTCTTTTTGACTCCTTATTGCAATATATACGTATACAATGGTGTTTTTTGTGTGGTGATCATGTAAACTTGCTAGTTTCCAAAAAGAATGTAACAGAATTATTGGATTATTTGGAATTTTCTATACCACACCTGTGAAAAAAGATATTTTCACTCAAAAATGATTTGAAAATAGAAACAACCCAAAAATTCATCCAGTGCTGAGGTATAACAAAAATGAAAATCATCAGAGCCAGAGGTTACTCAGTCATTCAAAATGGAAGATTAGTATTTGTAATAATGGACTAGACATAAAACTAAATACTATATAATTCCATCCATAATAAATATGTCTTAAGTAAATATATTAATGAAACAGAAAGCAAATTAATGCTTTCTGAGATAAAAGAGGGGGTAATAAAATGACCATTTAAGTATAAAGTTTCCATTTGAGACAATGGGAATACTTTTGGACTGTGGTGGTATTTGCCTAGCACAGGGAATGCACTAAAATTCGCTGGTTTGTTTATGTCTAAAAGCTAAGATGCTCAACATAGTTTTCTGTGAATATCAGCTTTATGCAGACAATGAGTTGTAAAAATGTTTTAAAATATGGGGGCTGAAGAGATGGTTTGATGGTTAAGAGCACTGGATGTTTGAAAAGCACACCCACATTCACAATGTTCTGCTTCCCAATCCATTTCCAAGCGATTCAGATCCCTCTTTTGGCTCCCTTGAGTTACCAGGCACAAACTCAATACATTTACATACATCTAAGCAAAGCAGGCATACAAGTAAAATAAAACAAATTTTAAAAGAACATTTCTGTACATGAACATTTAAAATTTCTTGCAAAAATAAAAGAGGCCATATAATAAAATAGAAACATGCACGTTTTAATATTGTATCATCGGGGCTTCTATTAAAACCTATAATTTATGTTTATTAAGAAATTGGAGAGATCCAGCTGGGATAGAACTGGTCTCCCAGTAGTGCTGACACACCTGGGAGCATGGGTGAAACCACTGCTTCTGTTACAGGAGACCCGTCCACGGCCATACCACCCTGAACGCGCCCGATCTCGTCTGTTACAGGAGACCCGTCCACGGCCATACAACCCTGAACGCGCCCGATCTCGTCTGTTACAGGAGACCGGTCCACGGCCATACCACCCTGAACGCACCCGATCTCGTCTGTTACAGGAGACCCGCCTGGAGCCCTCGGGATACAGGAGCCAAGGAGCAGTCTGGGACAGGATCCTCTGAGTTTCTGTTTGTGCCCAGAGCTGACCCTGAGTCACAGCACACTGTGCCTGAATCCCACTGGGAGAGAGCTGGTCTCTCAGGAGTGATGACACACCTGAGAGTGCAGAAGGGTCAAGCCACTGTCAAAGACAGCAAGACCAGCTAAGACCAGTAATAGCCAGATGGCCAGAGGCAAGCACAAGAACATAACCAATAGAAACCAAAGCCATTTGGCATCTTCAGAATCCAATTCTCCCAGACAACAAGTCCAGAATACCCCAATACACTGGAAAGCAAGACTCTGATTTAAAATCACATCTCATGTTCATGTTAGAAGACTTTGAGAGGGACATAAATAACTCCCTTAAAGAAATACAGGACAATACATGTAAACAGGTAGAAACCCTTAAAGAGAAACACAAAAATCCCTTAAAGAATTACAGGAAAACACAACTGAAAAGGTGAAAGAATTGAACAAAACCATCCAGGATCTAAAAGTGGAAATAGAAACACTAAAGAAATCACAAAGGTAGACAACACTGGAGATAGAAAACCTAGAAAAGATATCAAGAGTCATAGATGCAAGCATCACCAACAGAATACAAGAGATAGAAGAGAGAATCTCAGGTGAAGAAGACACCATAGAAAACATTGGCACAACAATTGAAGAAAATGTAAAATGCAAAATCTCCTAACCTAAAATATTCAGGAAATCCAGGACACAATGAGAAGATCAAACTTAAAGATAATAGGTATGTAAGAGAGTAAAAACTCCCAACTTAAAGGGTAAGGAAATATCTTCAACAAAATTAAGGAGGACAACTTCCATAACCTAAAGAAAGGGATGAACATAAGCATACAAGAAGCCTACAGAACCCCAAATAGATTAGACCTGAAAAGAAATTCATCCCGTCACATAATAGTCAAAACACAAAATGCACTAAACAAAGAAAGACTATTAAAAGCAGTAAGAGAAAAGGTCAAGTAACATATATGGGCAGACCTATAAGAGTTACACCAGACTTCTCAACAAAGACTATGAAAGCTAGAAGATCCTGGGCACATGTCATACAGAACCTAAGAGAACACAAATGCCAGCCCAACCTATTATATCCAGCAAAACTCTCCATTACCATAGATGGAAAAACCAAGATATTCCACAACAAAACCCAATTTACACAATATCTTTCCACAAATGAAGTCCTATGAAGGATAATACTCCAACACAAGGAGGGAAGCAAGAAAGTAATCTTCTTTCAACTAACCCAAAAGAAGATAGCCAAACAAACATAATTCTACCTCTAACAACAAAACTAGTAGCAAACAACAATCACTGGTTCCTAATATCTCTCTACATCAATGGACTCAAATCCCCAATAAAAAAACATAGACTAACAGACTGGATATGTAAAAAGGACCCTGCATACAGGAAACAAACCTCAGTGACAAAGCAGACACTTCCTTAGAGTGAAAGGCTGGTAAATTTTTTTCCAAGCAAATGGTCTGAAGAAGAAAGCTGGAGTAGCCCTTTTAATATCAAATAAAATTGACTTTCAACCAAAAGCTATCAAAAAAGATAAGGAGAACACATCATACTCATCAAAAGAAAAATCTACCAAGATGAATTTTCAATTCTGAATATCTATGCTCCAAACACAAGGGCACTCACATTCATAAAAGAAACTTTATTTGAACTCAAAGCACACATTGCACCTTACACAATAATAATGGGAGACTTCAACAGCCCAGTTTCATCAATGAACAGAACATGGAAACAGAAACCAAACAGAGACATAGTGAAACTAACAGAACTTATGAACCTAATGAATTTAATAGATATCTATATAAAATTTCATACTAAAACAAAAGAATATATCTTCTTCTCAGTACCTCATGGTACCTTCTCCAAAATTGGCCATATAATCAGTCACAAAATGGGCCTCAACAGATACAAAATGATTAAAAATAATACCATGCATTCAATCAGATCACTATAGACTAAGGCTGGTCTTCAAAGCAACAGTAACAACAGAAAGCCCACATACACATGGAAGCTGAACACTCTGCTCAATGACAATTTGGTCAAGGAGGAAGTAAGAAAAGAAACTAAAAACTTTTGAGAATTTAACGATAATCAGGGCACAGCATACCCAAACTTACAGGACACAATGAAAGCAGTGCTAAGAAGAAAACTCATAGCTCTGAGTGCCTACAAATAGAAATGAGAGAGATCATACACTAGCAGCTTGACAACACACATGAGAGGTCTAGAACAAAAAGAAACAAATACATTCAAGAGGAGTAGATGGCAGGAAAAAAATCAAACTCAGGGCTGAAATCTACAAAGTAGGAACAAAAAGAAGTATACAAGGAATCAAAAAAACCAGGAGCTGGTTCTTTGAGAAAAACAACAGGATAGACAAATGCTTAGCCAGACTAACCAGAGGGCATAGAGACAGTATCCAAATTAACAAACCAGAAAATGGGATAACATTCCAAATGTAAGTAAAATATGCAATTAAATAAAAGAAATTTGAAAGTAGAGTAAGACAAGTGACAAATGGGTCATAGATTCATATTGACAAAATATATTTTTTGCTGTATCATATAACTTAAGGTTGCTTCTTCTCTCCTTCCAAATGCTTTATATTTTTCAAGATTTATAAAAATCATAACATTATTTATATTCTCAAGGACATATAAAATTAAAAACAAGTACTTATATAATATTCCTATTCTCACCATTGCCATTATTACCAGGTTTAGCATCTAGTTAATTATAATTTCATGTGAGTGTATACTGTTGAATGTTTGACAAATTTTGGCAATGCTTTTTGACAATCCCCAACCTTACTATAAAGCAGACTTTACAAAAGCCAGAGCTTAAGTCATCTGTTCCTTTTGATATGGTTCCTTTATTGACTTTGGAAGTACTGAAAATTCATTAGTATAAGTGTAAATGTAGACATGTACAAACAAATAAATAAGACATGAGTGTGCTTGTATTCGTAGTGCAAACATTCCATATAATTGCTTTCAGCAACTTCTTTTCTATTT
Organism: Rattus rattus; assembly: GCF_011064425.1. Taxonomy (NCBI): domain Eukaryota; kingdom Metazoa; phylum Chordata; class Mammalia; order Rodentia; family Muridae; genus Rattus; species Rattus rattus. The sequence continues at coordinate 103,615,432 of NC_046155.1, forward strand.
GCATCTTTTCTCCTTCACACGTTTAGTTGCTCTAGCTGAGACTTCAAGTATCATATTATATTATAAGAGGAGGAAGAGTGGTACCTTTATCTTGTTCTGGGTTTGAGTGGTTTTAGTTTTGAGTTTTTCTCCAGTTTGCAAGATGGTCATTGTGTGTTAGATGTATGTTGCCTTTATGATGTTGATATATGCCCCAATAGCCCTATATTCTCTAGGATTTTTAACAGGAATGGGTGATGGATTTTGTTAAACTCTTTTTCAGGATGTACTAAAATGATTATGTGGTTTTTGTACTTCAGCCTATTTACAGGGAATATTCCATTTATTGACTTAGGTATTTCAAAATATTTCTGCTTCTCTAAGATGAAGGTGATGTGATCTGGTGGATGATGTCTTTGAGGTGTTTTGAAATTCAGATTGCAAGTTTTTTATAGATAACTCCATGTTTATCAGAGATATTGTGCACCAGGGTGCGTAACAAAGAAATAATCACAACTTTGTGGTCAATGTTACAGTCCATGATTTTCATAAATATAGCTTCTGTTTATTTTTTCCTCTTATTTCCAAATGTCAACAAACTAATGTGTCATTATTTATAATCCATCCATGCTTCCATGTCCTCCCATGGTATTGCACCTCACTGATTAGTGCCTTCCTTCCCAGTGTTCCCTTGGGATAAGGAACACAGATTTTCTTTTAAAGACTGAGTGCAGTAGTGATTGTCAAGATATGTAGAAGCCCAGCACCATGCACATGCTCATACTAGGGGATGACAACTTTTCTTTTTGAAGAAGACCCTAAACATCTGGAGCATGTTTTCTTATCTCAGTGTTTGGCTGCACAGAAATTAGGTATTGAAGGGCACACAATGGTCATAGAAGGGTGGCTGCAGAATAATTTTAAGGCAGCATGACATAGTGGAGAGAGGCTTCTGCTGCTTTTTACTTGGTTATTTTCTCAGAAATATAATTTTGATGCTACTCACTATTTTAATAACAGAAGTGTTTGGAAGGAAGGATTTTGGTTGTTAATTCTCAGATCCATAATTGAGTTAAGTTTCCCTGATGATTATGAGTATGTATATATTTGCCATAATCACATAGAATTGATTGATCCTTATGTGATCGAAATCAGGTACAAATCACCCCAAGAAGAAATGCAGAAGAGCTAGAGTATTGCATTTGATAGTCGGAATGCTGCTGTCTCTGACCTGACTTCTTCCTCTTGTTTCTCAAGTGAGCACTGCATTCCATTCATTTGACAAAAGACTCATTTATAATTTTAATCCTTTCTGGTGACATTGGAGGAATATACTATCACATGAAGTAAAACTGCAGATATTAAAGATGGTTTATTGAGGAAGTGCCATCATTGTCTGTGGCATTTGTAACAGAGAATAGACATCTCATGGAATCTGAATTACAGACTTTCTTTTCTGTAACTGAGGCTGGCCTGGAGCTCATGGTGTAGCTCAAGGTCCTTGAACTTGTGACAATCCCCCTGCTTCAGCATCCCATGTACTAGTGTTATAGGTGAGAGCCACTATACCTGGGTAGAACAATAGTTTGTTAGTGATTATAACTATATAGTAAACGATACCACTTCAATACGTCTATCCACACTCAAAATAACATGAGTTCATTCTTTACATGTGTGTTTAAATTATGACATACTGAAATTGATTTTGGGAAAATGTGTTTCGTGGTTATTATTTCTTACTTTGACGTAAGTGTTGGCCTTGTGTATTCAGAATGAGATTAAAATAGTTTCAACCCAGTTTTAATAATTAAAGCTGTAGTACAAATATAGAATGCATGAACTACTCTTGATCGAGTGCACGAAATACTCTTCAGAGTACAGCACATACATCAGAAATGTTTTTTCTATCTTTGAATCAGAGATTTTTACATTTTCTCTAATTTTACTTATGTGTTTTGTAAAGCCACTATGTAGAGGCCTGCTGGTCGAGGACATTAAGAAACAAGTGATGAAATTAATTTTTGAAATAACTTGTGACACATTATGACACACTACACAAGTGTTCATAAAATGAATTTAACCCTTCCTTCTGGTAGTCAGTTCTATGTGTGTATATCCTAGTTATATGTGTGTATATACCTATGCATGGGTATATAAACTTTTTAAATAAGATCTCTAAAAGTAATCTGAAAAAATAATATATGCAAAGTGTAAAGCATACATTACAAGCCTGACAAAAGAGTGTACGGGCATTTTAGTATTCATGGAAGCACAAATTTATATAGGCTTATATAGTTCTTTTGTTAAAAATGCAACTTCAAGGCTAGTCTTCTAGCCTTCTTGCTATTTGTTGAAGACCAATTATTATTGGGAAAAATAGATTTCAGATGCATCAAGGACCTGATGATGTGATTTAAGTAACAGCCCCATTTAGAAATCTGTGTATTGTCCAAATTAGGCAGAATATTATTAAGAACTTTAACCAAATGTAGAGATAAATCAAAGCAGTATATCACCTGGCATTGCGCTCCACTAACCACTTTCTCCTCTTCTTTTGGGTGGGTGTTTTCAGTATTTTATTTTAATATATTTACGATTCACTCATATAATTTTAATTACTATGCATCTCTTTTTATTGTTTTGTAAAACTAACTGAATTATGATGTCTGCGGTACTAGTCAAATTAATTATTTTTAAAAGATATATTTAAATTGTGTTCAGTCATTTTCTTTCCATCTTGGGATGAATTTTTCTTTTTTGTCAGTTGTTATGAGCTTTGGGGAAATTCATGTTTCTGCTTATTTATGAGGTAGAAATTATGTTTTTATGGTGGTACATTTTGTATTTCCCACAGAGCATTATTAGATTATAGCTAAATAATGTTTAAAGTCTGCTTAAATTTTATTAATCTGCCTACCCATTCAAAAATAATTTGACAGATAATAGGTGTTATTTAAATTGTTATATAATGCAAGTAAAAACTTTAAATAACATTTGTTACAATATTAAGACATTTAAATGTGTAAGTGACAACAAAATATAAGAACATTTTATACAATCATGGTGTTAAAATTACAACATAAGATTGACCAGCCTGACACATTGCTAGCTACCTCACCCAGCCTTGATATCAGGGTTTATGCTAAACTTACTGTATCTTGCTGTGGAGTGTTTGGCTGGACTCCCTGGAGGCTTGCTCTTTGTTGAAGGGAAACAGAGGAGGAGTTAATCTGGGGAAAGGGGTAAAGTTGGGGAAAATTGAGGGAGTAAAAACTGCTGTCGAGTTTTATTGCTTGAGACTATGATAGATAATAGATAGATAGATAGATAGATAGATAGATAGATAGATGGATATTAAGTTATTAAGTTGGGGATTGTGTGTTGCCCAAGACAGAGGTAGACATTTAAAAAGTTTTGGTATTGGTAATGGGAACTAAAAGGAAGTAATGTGTAAAATAATGAATAGGCAAAATGACATTATCAGGAAGGAATTCTTTGCCCCTGTCCATCAGGCAGGATTATAATCATATTTCAGCTCCAAGAAAAAGAAACTTTTCTCTCTAGGTCTCAAAGTTTTCTTTTGCTTTATAATATTCCAAGAATATATATTGTAAAGAAGACTATTATGAGCATGTATATGACACAGCACTGACTCCAGCAACAACGTGTCTGGTGGCATTCAATGCAAACCCACAGAAGCAAACAAGGGAGGGAGGGAGAAAGTGAGATGTCTTCAGTGAAGGAAGGTCCTTATGTAAGAACTCAATCGAACCATACCATTTATGAGATTCATGTATGTGTTTTCACAAGCCTCACAGTCATATAGTCATCACCAAAGTACTATCTTAGGCATAAAAAACAGCAAATCATCTGATACTTGGAGCATCTAATAAAAACTAGGGTATAAAGAAATAAGTCATAAAATAAATTAAACATGGAAGCTACAAGAATAATACCTACAGAGCAATGATATCATATAAGAGTGTGATGCCCAGTTTTTTTCAACTTGACAAAACTTAGAATCTTCTGAGAGACAAATCTTTTGGGCATGTCTGTGAGTGAGATTCTAGATTGACAATACCTATCCTGAACATGGTGACATCATTCTATTTCATGGGGCTTCAGAATTAATAAAAACAAACCAAGCAGAACACTCAAAGTCATCTTTCTCTGATTTCAGACTGCAGGTGCAATGTGACTATTGCCTCATCAGCCTGCCCATGCCTTCCCTGCCACTGTAGATTGAATCTATGCCATCAAACTGTAAGGCAAACAACTCTGCTCTCATTATGTTGCTTTAACTGGGTATTTGATCACAAAATGAGAAAAGTAAATTATATGTTCAGATAGTTATTGCTATATTCACATGAAACAGAGGGTTAAATTTTGCCATTAATGCTTAAGGAAGCCTCTTCTATCTGTACATTACTACCATTTACCCCATTGCAAATGCCAGGCTACAAAAATATTGCTTAGATGGTAGTGGGAATCCAGTTTGTGAATACATAGAAAGTTCTCAGTACTGTACCTGCTATATAGTAACATAAATATGATGTATTAATAAAAACAAGACAAGAAAGAATGCATCCCAAGCCTCTGTTGCATCAACAGTGGGAAGACCTAAGACCTTTTCCTTAAGAGATGAAATGCAGACAGACATGCAGGAGCACACCTGTTATCTCAGTCATTTGGAAACAAAGGGCAGGAAGACCAGGAGTTTAAGGTCATTCTCAGCTCCATAATAAAATTGAAATAGTCCTGGACTACATCAGTTCTTATGATAATATAAAAGGAAGGAAGGAAGGAAGGAAGGAAGGAAGCTCACAGAATCAAAAGGAAACAAAATAGTAGTGAGTCTAATTAGAAAAAGTACATAAGATATAGCAATTACACCATGAAAAATAACAAAGCAGGCTATTGTCCTTGTTCACTGTTACCAATGAACTTGATGGTAGGACTTTATTGCTGAAGCCACTTCACATCTGGGCTGTAAAACATGGAGAAATAATGCTGGTAGTGATCTGGAACTTCTCCACTATCAGAATGTGCTGCTCAGGTTGTTAGGGGAGAAGAGTCATCAATACTCTAACCTAGCTGTGAATCTGCCAGCACAGTCAAGACTGACTTGGCAAAATACTTCCATTTGGCATCTTGGATGTTATGCGGATAATCAATGAATTTTTTTTACTGGATTTAGGGTTAATTCCATGGGACATAAGTTATGCTTAGTACTGTAAAAGTGGCCATGAGCTTACAAGTGTGTACATCCTAGGCACTAGTCGAGATTTTACTACTGTTTCCCTTTGTGAAAGTGATATAATAATAAACTGCCTTCTACGTACTTATTTGTAGACCCATAGATTAGTGTGGCTCCCAGTCCTTTCTTAGAAAGCCTGTTTTTGCAGTGAACAGCTATTGATACAGAGACAATTGGTTACATTGCAAAGAATGAGTAACTATGGGGTATTCAGCTCTAAAGCAGACATCTGTTTTATCCTCACTTCCCTCATGGCTCAGAGAATACTGTGGATGAGGGAACGGAAGCATTCTAAGAACTGGATTACAGGGAGGCCTGTTGTGAAACAATGTCTTCTAGAAATGATAGGGTCATTGCTTTCATGAACTCACAAGACCCAGCAAGCCAAAATTTGATCATAGGTGAGGCAAGAGTCCTCAAAGTCTCATGCATAGCTGAGACCTTTCATAGCTAAAAGACTATCAGAGTAGGAAGACTCAGTGTTCTATAGGAAAGTGACACCTTGTGCCTTGCCCATATTCCGGTGGGATGATGCTGCAAATATTCATATACAGTAGTTATGATAGCACTCAGTGGCATGTGAGAAGTGTTTAAGTTGAGGTGGGGTGTGGCAAGTGAGTTTTGGGAGGACTTATGGATGGGGTAGAGAGATATATAGTTAAAATACATTGTATATGTTTGGAATTCTCGCAAATTAAAAGTCCACAAAATAGAATGACTATAAATTTGTTATTTCTCTCTCCCTTCTTTTAAAAATAATATTGATAAAGCAAAGCACTTAGTACTTGTTAAACAATTATGTTTGGAAGTAATGAACAAATTAATAACTAGACAACATATTATTAGTCTAGAATCTATATTTTGTGGGGGAATTAATTTCAAAGCCTTGAACATGCTAAGCAAATGTTACACCAATATTACTCTCTTTACATTTTTATTTAATCATTTAGTTGTTTGTTAGTAAAATGACTACTTAACAAATGAAGAAGATAGATGAGGATTTATCTTTCTCATTTATCTTGGAAGGTTAGACTGTCATACAAATAAAAGCCAAACTTCATGAGCTACTTAAGATGATGCCAACCTTATCATGCAGCTGCTGAATCAAGCAGAGGTGACCCCAGCCTCATTTTTTCTGACTGGAATCCCAGACCTGGAAGACATGCACATCTGGATTTCCATCCCATTCTGTTCTATGTATGCAATAGCTGTGGCGGGCAATTGTGGACTCCTCTATCTCATCTTCTTTGAGGACACCCTTCACAGATCAATGTACTACTTCTTGGCTATGCTTTCCCTTACAGACCTTGTCATGTGCAGTGCTTCAATACCCAAAACTCTCTGTATCTTCTGGTTCCACCTTAAGGAAATTAGTTTTATTGATTGTCTGGTCCAGATGTTCTTCATCCATACCTTCACAGCAATGGAGTCTGGGGTGCTCATGCTCATGGCTCTGGACAGATATGTAGCCATCTGCTACCCTCTACACTACTCCACCATCCTCACCAATCCTGTCATTGTAAAAGCTGGCCTTGCTACCTTCTTGAGAGCTGTGGTGCTCATCATTCCTTTGATTTTCATCACAAAGCAGCTGCCATTCTGCAGAAGCAATATATTAATACACCATACCTATTGTGACCAGTTGTCTGTAGCCAAGGTCTCCTGTGGGAATATCAAGGTCAATATTGTCTATGGCCTGATGGTTGCTCTCTTTATTGGGGGATTTGACATTCTGTGCATCACAGTCTCCTACACCATGATCCTGAGGGCAGTGGTCAGCCTATCCTCAGCAGATGCTAGGCAGAAAGCTTTTAGCACTTGCACTGCCCACATCTGTGCCATTATTTTCTCCTATAGCCCAGCCTTCTTTTGTTTCTTTTCCCACCGTTTTGGAGGGCACACAATCCCTCCATCTTGCTTCATCATTGTTGCTAATCTTTATCTGCTTTTGCCACCCACTATGAACCCTGTTGTCTATGGAGTGAAAACCAAGCAGATACGAGACTGTGTCATAAGGATTCTTTCAGGGTCTAAGGATTCCAAAGCTCCCAGTATATAAATGAGCTTTGGCAGGGTAACAGAGTATAATTACATCTAATTACTTGCTTAGGTGGGAGCTGGTAAAATCCTTGTAGATGCACTATTTTAACAAGGCACTAAAAACCAGACCATGTTACATGTATTCTTCAACACTCCTGGAAAGCTCACCAAGCTTCTGTGACTCTGGCTTCTCTTTTGAAGAACTAATCTACTGGAAGGACCAGCAGTGAAAACCAAGCAGATATGAGACTGTGTCCTAAGGATCACTTTAGATTCTAAGGATGTTGACTACTGTAGCATATGGAAAACATATCCATCAGAAAAAGAAATGGAAAGGGAAGAACTGTCAAGGATATACAAGATAATATTTTTTTTAATTCAAAACCCATATGCTTTTGTGTTTTATTTTTGGTCCCCAAATGGTTGTACTCTTGAGAAGGTTCTGGAAACTTTTCAAAGTAGGGTCTCAACGGAGGAATTAGGTCACTGGAAACCCAACTTTAACAATCATACGACACTCCCTCTCTATGCACTTTATGTTATGATGTGAGGACTATTCTCTGTCATATTCCCTTACTGCCATGGGACCTACCAACCAGAAAAAGAATCTTCTATAATAATGAGAATGAATAATATGTCCTTTACTTCAGTTTTTCTCCCAGCTTGTTTGGCCATAACAACAAATAAAATACCCCAAGAGAGGATCCAGAAGAATGAACAGAAAGAAAGAGTTTTGTCATCTGTGTAGTCAGGATCCAGAGATGCCTATCAAAGAAACCATGACACAGAGGGTGTTTAGTAATGCATTCTGACTCAGTTGATTTTCAAATGTCAATGCCATGGCCATGTCTTCCAAGTTTTTCCTCCCTCCCTCCCTCACTGCTTTTATCCTCAGTACAAATTTCCATGAACAAATATGAGAAAGGGAGTATGAAGAAATGAATGTCAGCCTAAGGTAATGTATTACAAAAAAGAACATAGCAAAAAAAAAAAATCAGGCAATGACATATTTTGTCCTATTGTTGGTTAGTAGTCACAATGTGAAAAGACCCCCGGAGAGGACCTTTCTCTCAGGAGGAGACCCCCAAGCGCCCAGTGACCGAACCGAGGCCACTCGGATGCAATCAGCAAGAGGGTTTATTGAAAACACAGGTACCTCATGGGCACACAGTCTCTTCGAGGACTTATGCCCAGCAGCTCCAGCATGGGGCTTTTATAGGGTTTGGGGAAGCAGAAGCGGTGTACAGAAGCAGATACATAGTTACGGGATTGGTGGATTTAAACGAGGCATATAGACATGTTCACATATGATTGGTTATTTCACAAGATGAGGTAATAAGGTATTGCTACACACATTGGCAGGTTTGAATCATATTCAATGAGGTTGTAACATGGTAAAAGAGTACGTATGGCTGGGACGTCCTGAATGTCGGGGGGCTAGACTTATCCCTTCCTGCCAGATCCGGTACTCCTAGTCTGTTCTGTATTCCTTTCCTTTTATGGTCTGTTAGTTTTAACAGTGACTCGGGGGCTGGGGATTTAGCTCAGTGGTAGAGCGCCACCTAGGAAGCCCCCTGGGTTCGGTCCCCAGCTCCGAAAAAAAAAAAAAAAAACAGTGACTGCCCTAGGTATCTGGGCGTGCTGGGCTCATTCAAGCCTGTTGCAACTCTGAGTTAAGACTCATGGGGTGGGTCTTTCATTTTCCCCCATTTTCTTTTAGACTTGAGTAAAATCCTTTACTCAAATCGAATTCTAAGGAATCTCTTCCTGTTGTCTTACCCTCTGGTATTGTTGGGTGAGAACAAGCGTCTGAATGACTGAGAGTCTGTTCTTTATGAACTGCATCAATCTGTTTAGAATGCAGGGGCCAAAGAGGAGGATTAGGAGGAGGATGATTAAGGGTCCCATCAAGGTGGACACCAGGGTAGCAAACCAAGGGGATCGATTAAACCACCCCTCGAACCAGCCTTGCTGGGAATCAAACAGCTTCTGTCTCTGGGCCAAGTGTTCTCGGAGCTTAGCCATGTTATCTCTCACTAATCCTGTATGGTCTGCATAGAAACAACATTCTTCTTTTAGAGCAGCACATAGCCCTCCTTCGCGAAGGAACAGCATGTCTAGCCCTCTCCTATTTTGTAAGACTACTTCAGACAAAGATGTTAAGGACTTTTCTAATGCACTCACGGATTCCTCGATAGCTTTTAGATCTGCATTCATGGCCGCTTGTAGCTGACGAAAGTGACCCGTCTCGATGAGGGCGGTGGTCCCCGTCCCTATACCTGCAGCCATTCCTCCTAAGGTGATTCCTCCTAAGAGTAGAGCTAGGGTCATGGTGATGGTTTCTCGCCTGAATCGAGTCAGCCCCTCAAAATGTGAGTATATGTACTTGGGCCCATGGTAGGTGACCTTAGGCCAAATTTCTACCAGTACATAGTAGTCTGAGGATCTGCGGAGGATTGCGGCGGAGATACAAGGTGTCAATCCAGTGTTACAGGCCCAATAGGTGCCTGTAGGAGCTGCTAGGTAGTAGCTTCCAGTGGGGATCCTCTTGGTGATAGCGCAGAGGACCTGGTGAGTGGGGGGTATGGTCCCTATACAGAGTCCCTGTCCTGAGACTTCCGGCAACGTCAGCCTATGGCTAGGGAGGGTTGTGCAGCTGGCCCGGGCCGTGGTCTGATTAGTATAATTCCCCATGACTGCCACACCCTCATAATAGGGCGGGCTAGAGACCAGGCACAGCCAGCATTCTTGGGTCTTGTCAGGTTCTGAATAATTGAGTGCCAAGTATGCCCCGGTCACTAAGTTGATTAGCCGGTCTCCTGCTCCTAGCAGCTGAGGGGCCGTGTGGAAGGGTCCCTAGTCGGGAGGGAGTTGTCAAGATATCCCGGAGTTCTGAGTGGTGTTTAGCCATAGTGGGGGTCCGACCGGGGCAGTGCGGTGCTGGTCGGGAAGGGGGCTTTTTGATCCATGAGGACTGGGTTTGGACCAATCTTTGTCTGACCTTTCTCTCACCAGTTGGAGGGAGAACAGGAGTCCTGGGTTAGTTTGGCCAGGGGTATACAACCGTATCCCCCACCTACGCCCCACCTTCCAGTCTGTGTTTTTACCTTGATCCGTGAATTCGATTGTAATTCGAGATTCGCCTGGAGTCTCAGGGGAGAAGGCCACTAAGTCCCCCTTCTTGGTCCCCCACCATCCTCGAGTGTAAGTCTCACACCCCCACTTAGCGCAGTAGAAGGTCTCAGGACCTCCGCACTCCCGTGTCCTCTTACCTCCGGGACAAGTATACCAATCAGAGTGTCTGCAGGGTGGGTATGAGTTGTGGGGAGTCCGCTCAGTATGCTCCCAGGAGTCCTTAGCCAGTTGACAAAGGTCGAAAGTCAAAGGGGGCCACCAGGTTCCTTCAGCATGCTTACCATTAGCTAGGACTTGAGACCAGCCCATCTCTAAATTAGTTATTAGTTATTATCCAGACTCGCCCCACCCCTAGTCCATAAGACAGTTAAGAGCAACAACGTGAAAATCTTAGCTTTAGGGGGTTTTGAGTGCGTTGAGCCTTCCATGTCTGAGGCGCGATGTTGTGATCTGCCGTTTCCTCAGGTCGGGCTGCCTTGGCGTGAGACGCGTGGATCCAAGCCGCAATTCCGTCTACCTTCAAGGCTGTCGGGGTAGTCAGGAGAACTGTATAGGGTCCTTTCCACCGAGGCTCGAGATTCTTGGTCTGATGTCTGCGCACCCACACGGTGTCTCTGATCTGGAACGGGTGCGGCACTGTCGGTTGTTCAAGCCTGTCTTGGTAGGCCGCGGCTAGAGGTTTCCAGATGTCTCTCTGCATGATTTGTAGGGCCTGAAGATGTGCTGCCAAGGAAGGGCTATTAGCGAATTCATCAATATTTGAATCAAAGAAATTGATAAATGGGGGTGGGGTCCCGTATACTATTTCAAAGGGAGTCAGGCCATGGGAGCCCAGTGTATTCCGGGCCCGGTATAGGACTAGGGGTAGTAGGGACACCCAATCCTTTGAGCCAGTTGCAAGCGTTAATTTAGATAAAGTCTCCTTAATTGTTCTATTCATGCGCTCTACCTGTCCTGAACTTTGGGGTCTATAAGCACAATGTAACTTCCAATCAATCCCCAATAACTTAGCCACCAACTGACTTACCTGGGAGACGAAAGCCGGCCCGTTATCTGACCCCAATACTTGGGGCATTCCATACCTGGGGAAGATTTCTTCGAGGAGCTTCTTGGTCACCACCTTGGCCGTTTCATGTTTCGTGGGGAAAGCCTCTACCCATCCGGAGAAGGTATCTATGAACACTAAGAGGTATTTGTGTCCATACATACCAGGCTTGATTTCAGTGAAGTCAATTTCCCAGTGGGTACCAGGCTGATGTCCTCGGGGACGGACTCCTTGTCCAATTTTAGCTTTTCCTGGGTTTACCTGAGCACAGGCCCTGCAGCTTTCAGTCACCTCCCGCAAGGCCTGATCTCGTCCCAGGAGGTAGGTGTCAATCTCTTCTCGTCTTAAGAGGGTCTTCATCTTCTTGAGTCCCAGGTGTGTTAATTTATGTAGGTAGGAGATTAATTCAAAGGTCATCTTCGTAGGCATAACTGTTTTCCCTGTGTAGACCCACCGTTTTAGCTGTGGGTACCAAACGGCCCCCATTTTCTGTAGGAGCTTTGTGTCCTCCGTGGTGTAGAGCCAACCGGTCTGTTCCGGCTGTGGAGACGTGGGTTGATCTTGGTCTTTTAAGGACAGAACTTGGGTGCCCATGGCGGCCTCACGCGCTGAGACGTCAGCTAGCCGATTTCCCCGTGCCTCGGGGCTGTGTCCCTTCTGATGCCCTGGGCAATGTATAATGCTCAGTCTTTTTGGTAGGAACAGAGCTGCCAGGAGGGCCAGAATTTCAGTCTTGTTCTTAATGTCCTTACCCTCAGATGTGAGCAGCCCTCTTCTCCGGTAGATCTCTCCATGGATGTGTGCCGTAGCAAAGGCGTAGCGGCTGTCTGTACATACATTCAGCCTCTTACCTTCTGCCATTTTGAGCACCTGGGTTAAGGCAATGAGTTCAGCCCGCTGTGCGGAGGTACCAACAGGCAAGGCGCTTGCCCAGATCACTTTGTCCTCCGTAGTGACCGCGGCTCCATCTTTCCGTTCCCCGTTCACCAAGTAGCTGCTACCATCGGTGTACCACATATGGTCAGCATCCTGGAGAGGTCGGTCCGATAGGTCTGGTCTGGTTCCATGTAGTTCTGCAAGGATCTGCAGACAGTCGTGCTGTTCTGCTTCCTCTGGCAAAGGAAGCAGAGTGGCTGGGTTGAGAGTGACCACGGGCCCAAACTGGACCCGTTCCGCATCCAGTAGCAAGGCTTGGTAGTGGGTCATGCGGGAATTAGAGAGCCAGCGGTCAGGGGGCTGTTTTATCAAAGCCTCCACTGCATGGGGTGCCAGGATGGTGAGTGGCTGCCCCAAGGTCAACTTCCCAGCATCTTTAGTTAGGACGGCAATGGCTGCCACCATTCTCAGGCATGGTGGCCAACCGGAGGCCACAGGGTCTAATTTCTTAGACAGGTAGGCTACCGGGCGCTTCCAGGGTCCCAGTCTTTGTGTTAGGACCCCCTTAGCATACCCTTGCTTCTCATCCACAAATAGTTCAAAGGGCTTGGTGATGTCTGGGAGACCCAAGGCAGGGAGGACAGCAAGGCCCGTTTAATGTTATCAAATGCCTCCTGTTGTTCTGCCCCCACTGGAAGAGCACCCCTGTTTAGTGAGAGGGTACAAGGGGCTGCCATCTCGCAAACCCAGGAATCCAGAGGCGCAGAATCCTGCCGTTCTAGGAATTCCCAGTAGCTGTCGGCCATTTCTTGGGGCTGGATGTTGGCCACGGTCTGTTTCCTAGCCGAGTCAGCCATCGCTGTCCATCCCTTAGTTGATAGCCTAAATAAGTAACCTGGGTCTGGCAAATTTGAGCCTTTCTGGCAGAAGCTCGATAGCCCAATCGCCCCCAAAGTCTGCAAGAGGGATTCTGTTCCCTGGTGGCATGCTGTCTCAGAAGTGGCCCCTAGAAGAAGGTCATCAACAAACTGAAGAAGCATAAGAGGGGGGTGCTGGACTCGAAAGTCAGCCAAGTCCCGGTGTAAGGCCTCATCAAAGAGCGTTGGGCTGTTTTTGAAACCCTGTGGTAACCTTGTCCAAGTCAACTGTCCCGAAAGTCCCATTTCAGAATCTTTCCACTCAAAAGCAAATAAGGGCTGGCTTTCTGGGCTCAGCCGGAGGCAGAAGAAAGCATCCTTCAGATCTAAGACCGTATACCAAGTATGGGTGGGAGGCAGGGTGCTGAGTAGGTTATAAGGGTTTGGGACAGTTGGATGAATATCTTCTACTCTTTTGTTGACCTCTCTCAAATCTTGTACTGGCCTATAGTCTCCAGTGCCGGGCTTCTTAACAGGTAGCAGAGGCGTATTCCAGGGTGACCGGCAAGGGACTAGGATGCCTTGGTCTAAGAGCCTCCTGATATGTGGTTTTATGCCCTGATAGGCTTCCCATGACATGGGGTACTGTTTAATGGAGACAGGAGTCGCGGTGGCCTTTAACTGGATAATTAGGGGAGGCTGTTGGAGCGCCAACCCCATCCCGCCAGTCTCCGCCCAGGCCAGTGGGAATTTCGTGACCCAAGAGTCTATTTCTGGAGATTTTGGCTTGTCCTGTTCTGGTTCATATAATCTATATTCATCTTCTAACTGAAGGGTTAAAATCTGAAGAGGAGTACCGCGGGGCCCGGTTACTCGGGTCCCTCCTTCTTCAAAATGGATCTGAGCTTTTAGTTTGGTAAGCAAGTCACGGCCCAGCAGAGGGTATGGGCAGTCCAGAACATGTAAGAAGGTATGGGTCACCTTACCAGTAGCCAGCTGAACCCGTCGATCTGTAGTCCAACGGTATCTCTTGCTGCCAGTGGCTCCTTGTACCCAGGCCGTCCGGTCGCTGAGTTGTCCAGGGGCCTGGGTGAGGACTGAGTGCTGGGCTCCTGTGTCCACCAGAAAGGTGACTGGCTGCCCCCCAACTTCAAGAGTTATCCTGGGCTCGGGGGGGGGCCTCCTGGCCCTGACCTCCCTAATCTTCATCTAGGGCCAAGAGGGAGGTCTGTGGGCGGGGTCTTCGGAGCCTGCTGGGTTTCTTAGGGCAATCTCTGGCCCAGTGTCCTCTTTCTTTGCAATAAGCACATTGATCCTTATCTAGCTTTGGCCCCTTTCGAACTCCCACCCTCTCTCCCCTTTTCTCTTGACCCTGAACTACGGCGGCCAAGATTCGACTCAACTCTCTGCTTCTTTTTCGTCTCTCTTATCCTTTTCTCTCGCATTTCATCTTCCTTTTCTTCTTGTGTCTCTCTCTTGTTATAAATTCTTTCTGCCTCCTTAAGTAAATCCTGCAATGTATACCCTTGTAAATTTTCTAGTCTCTGTAGCTTGGCCCTGATATCTGAGTGCTGCCTGCCAGATGAAGGACATGGAGACATTTGTCATTTGTCCTGATCATCTGGATCATAAGGGTATACATGCAATAAGCTTCCTAAGTCTCTAGGAAGGCTGAGGAGTCTCCGCAGCCTCTTGTATCACTTGTTTCACCTGAGCCAAATTGGGGGCGTGGTGCAGCCCCTGAGACCTGCTAGGAGCAACTGGCGATAAAAGGCGTAGGTGTCTCCTACCTTCAGCCGTGGTGAAATTCCAATCAGGTCTCGTAAGTGGGAATGCGCCATCGATCTCTTCCGGGAGCAAGGTGGGGCCCATTGTCCCCTTAAAACATGTTTCCTGGCCTCTAAGAGCACTCTCTGCTTCTCCTCAGAGGTCAGGAGGGCCTGTAAAAGTTGCTGTATATCATCCCAAGTGGGCTGATGGGTAAGCAAGACAGATTCTCTCAGGTCGGTGAGAGCCACCGGATCCTTAGAAAAGGGGGGGGGGTTGTGTTGTTTCCAGTTATATATGTCGGCCGCTGAGAACAGCCAGCATTGCATCTGGCCGCCAGCCCCTTGTCTAAGCGGAAAGGCCTGGGAGGTGGAGTCTGGCGCCACCTCGAGTCGTCCCCGCAGTCTTCCAGCCACAGGGGAAGGGGCCGCCTCGTGTCGTGGTCTAGCAGGCGGCTCCACTTCCTCTTCTCTGGGCGGGGCTGTAGGTACAGGGTACGGAGGAGGTTCTTCCAACAGGAGATATATAAGGGGGGAATTTGGGTCCTCTGGGAGGACAGGTTTCGGGGGAGGGACTTTGGGAGACTCTTCCTTAGTTAGAGCAGGATAGAGAGAGGAAGAAGCAACCAAAGGGTCAGGTGGGCTCGGGGAAACAGGTTTAGGGGAAACAGGAAGCCAATTCAGGTCCACAAAGGGTTCTGCCCAAGGAGGAGGGCTAAATGCCAAGCTCTCCCAGGTGACAATGTAGGCCACCTGGTCAGGGTGTCCGTACGGCTTCTGGCGGAAAATCAGATCCTTAACCTGCAAAATAGTGGTCTTATTAAAAGTGCCGTTCACCAGCCATCCCACATCGTAAGTGGGCCACTCGGACGTGCAGAGGGTCTGCCATTTTCCTTTCTTGATCTCGACCGACTGATCACGTGCTTGGTCTCGGACGTCCTTCCAATGGTCTAGAGTGAGACTCAAGGGGGTTGTTAGCGATTGTCCCATGGTAGCTTCAAAGAAAATTAGGGCACAAATTAGACAGACAAATCCAACGATCAGACAAATAACAGACAGACACGCCGCGCGGCTTCGACGTAAAACCCAAAACAAAGAGTCAGATGGAGGTGCCGAGGGTCCTGGACCCTCTCCTCCAACCAAAACCATGTATCCCTCTGATACGGGCTGAGCCCCAAAGAACTGAGCTCCAGACACCCTTGGAACGTCTTCCAGGGCTGCGGAGGGAGAAGTCCGAGCTCGTCAGCTCCTTCTCTGACCTGCCCAAACGGAGGTGCTGAGGGGTCCTGAACCCTGAGACACCGAAGGCCCTGGGCCTTCTCCTCCGAAAACCCAGATCTGAGTCCAAAACTGAGAGGAACTGAACACGCACACAGGACAAAACAAGACAAGACAGGGCAAGACACGACAGATGCCGGCCGGCTTACCTCCCGGTGGGTGGTCGGTGGTCTCTGGGAGGAGGATCTCTAGGTCCCGGGCGAGCCCCCAAAATGAAAAGACCCCCGGAGAGGACCTTTCCCTCAGGAGGAGACCCCCAAGCGCCCAGTGACCGAACCGAGGCCACTCGGATGCAATCAGCAAGAGGGTTTATTGGAAAACACAGGTACCTGCGGGCACACAGTCTCTTCGGAGGACTTGCGCGCCCAGCAGCTCCAGCATGGGGCTTTTATAAGGTTTGGGGAAGCAGAAGTGGGCGTACAGAAGCAGATGCATAGTTACGGGGATTGGTGGATTTAAAGAGGCATATAGACATGTTCACATATGATTGGTTATTTCACAAGATGAGGTAATAAGGTATAGCTACACACATTGGCAGGTTTGAATCATATTCGAATGAGGTTGTAACATGGTAAAAGAGTACGTGCAGGCTGGGACGTCCCTGAATGTCAGGGGGGGCTAGGGACTTATCCTTCCTGCCAGATCCGTACTCCTAGTCTGTTCTGTATTCCTTTCCTTTTATGGTCTGTTAGTTTTAACGGTGACTCGGCCCTAGGTATCTGGGCGTGCCTGGGCTCATTCAAGCCTGTTGCAACTCTGAGTTAAGACTCATGGGGTGGGTCTTTCAAATGCAGTCAGAAAGGCAGTAGTTTCACTCTGCTGAGAAATGTGTGTAATGAGAGATGAGTTTCTCTCATTACATCATGTTCTCTTACTGAACCAGAGGACGGAGGCCTGTCAGATTATCAGTGCAAAACTTGAGCCTTTGTTGCCAGTTCTAAGTAGTTTAGAAAGGTGGATTGTGAACATTACAATCAATTAAAATATATGTGTCTAGTGGTAAGTCTTGAATATAGAATGCATAGTTAAAAAAATTCTGAGAAAAAAGAAATGGCAGTCATTTACCCTATGCAGGCCAGAAGCAAATTAAAATAAAATAGCCAAGACACCAAAGTGTAAATTAAAAAAAATAATAAATAAAAGATGACAGAAGAGAAGACAACGCAGTCAGCCTGATGCTGCAGAGAGTAAGGCAGACAAGTGAGATAGCAGCTGCCAAAGAAACACCGCCAAATCTCTAGTCAAAAAGCAATATAAAGTAAAAAACATTAAAATACAGTGTGAAAATGCACACTCCATCCTAGGAGGACGGGTGCAGTAGGGAGAGCTGTCCCCCTTCTAGTTACAGGGAGCGACCGCAGCCACACTTAAGACCAAACAGGAAGTAACTGACTTGTTGAAAGGGTGGAAAAACTGGAAGACAGGAAGAGAATGTTGCATACAGTAGCAGCAGAATGAGAAGAGAGACTGGGAACACTCCTTTTTGTTTTCTTTTTATTTCTTTTAATTGGATACATTTTTATTTACATTTCAAATGTTAATCCCTTTCCCAGTTTCCTGTCCATAAACCCCTAATTCATATCCCCTCCCCCTTCTTCTGTGAAGGTTTTCTCCCTCTCCAACCACCCACTCCTTCCTGCCTCCTTGCCCTGACATCCCTCTACACTGGGGCATCGAGCCTTGGCAGGACCAAGGGCTTCTCCTCGCATTGGTGCCCAAGAAGGCTACCCCCTGCTACATATACAGCTGGAGCCGTGGGTCTGTCCATGTGTACACTTTGCTTGCTGGTTTAGTCTCTGGGAGTTCTGATTTGTTGTTGTTGTTGTTCTTATGGGGTTGCAAGCCCCTTCAGCTTCTTTAATCCTTTTTCTAACTCCTCCAATGTGAATCCCATTCTCAGTTCAATGGTTTGCTACTAGCATTCACCGCTATATTTGTCATACTCTGGTGGAGCCTCTCAGGAGACAGATATATCAGGTTCCTGTTAGATGGTAGAGACATAAAGAACCCACAAGCCAGCCCTGTTTATGTTCATGTGAAGCCTATAAAAATAGGCTTCTTGGCATCAGCAATATTGTCTGGGTTTGGTCGCTGTATGTGCATATATATACATATATGTATATATATGCTGGATTTTCCAGTGGGGCAGGTTCAAAATGGCCATTCCTTAAGTGTCTGCTCCAAACTTTGTCTCCATATCCCCTCCTATAACTACTTTTGTTCCCCCTTTTAAGAAGGACTGAAGCATCTGCACTTTGGTCATCCTTCTTCTTGAGCTTCATGTGGTCTGTGTTTTGTATCTTGGGTAATTCGAGCTTTTGGGCTAATATCCTCTTATCAGTGAATGCATACCATGTATGTTTTTATGGATTATGTCACTCAAAATGATATTTTCTAGTTTAATACATTTTCCTATGAATTTCATGGTCATTATTTTGATAGCTGAGTAGTACTCCACTGTATAGATTTTCTGTATCCATTCCTCTGTTGAAGGGCATCTGGGTTCTTTCCAGTTTCTGACTATTATAAATAAGGCTGCTATGAACATAGCAAAGCTTGTATCCTTTTTATATGTTGGAGGTTTTTTTGTTGTTGTTGTCTACTAGAACAGTGAGTTACCATTTTAAGTAGAGCCTTCCGTAATCCAGCAGCTCAGTATTCCAAACCCTTAGTGAACTGCCCTGTAAGGGAGTTCTATCCGGTGTCCCAGAGTTACATGCTGAAATATACCCGGCAGGTTACTTGTAAGATGCATCTGAACCTCTACCTTTTCAGAAAAACAGAATCTTGTTGGAGACAACTTCTTCAGAAGAAAAATAAAAGCAGGGTCCAAAAACTTTCACAACATTAAAAAGGACAGTCAAGAAGCAGGACCTGCATTGTAAGCTGGCCTCTGCAGGAGTTCACGGAGCCTGTGACCTTACCCCTAAAAGAACCTCCCACTGGTGGGACCAACACTGTGATAACTTCAGCCTTGCAAAGGACCTCTCAAGTGTAGAAGCATATTGCCTGGGAAGGAACAAGAGAGCCATCACCCAGTAATCAGACAAGACTGTCTCCAGACTCTATACACCACTCAGTATTTGGGTTTGTTTTGGCTGTAACACCAGTATTAGTTGAGAAGACCAGAACTCTCCTACTATGTTCTTGCCCTCTCTTTTCCTTTGATTTTCTTCTTTCCTCTTTTTATTTCATAGGCTTCACATGACCATAAACAAGGCTGGCTTGTGAGTTCTTTATGTCTCTACAATCTGAAATGGAGCTTATGTTATTTGGTTGTATTTCCTTGCTTATAGTTCTGCCTTCTGTTTTCTTTCCCTCCTCTATTTTTCTCTGTCAATATAGTATTAATCACCAGTCTTAGTCTATTTTTTTGTTCTTGTTTTTCTCCTCTTTTTCTTCTTATTCCTCCTTCTCCTGCTCCTCCTCCTCTTCTTCTTCTTTCGTTCCACTCATACCCACAGTAACTAATACCTAAATGTAAACTATACTATTGGTGTTACTTTATGGCCTAAATAGATTGGTGTTTAAATAGTGCTCTTTGTTACTTGATTGTCACTGTATCTTCCCAGTGGGCATGCATTTTGATAATGATCATTATTATAAAGAGTATTCTACTTTCAGGAGACTAATTCTACTGCCACGAATGCCTGTCTAGTATGAAAATGACACATTAAACCCAGTATAACTTATTTACCCTTGACACTACAAGCTCTTTCATTGAATGAATGTGTTTTTAAATGCAACCTATGTCCAGCACATGACCCAATGCAACAACATAAGAAACATGAAAAATCAAGACATAAACTAAGACTACACTATGGTGATGTCCTCCAACAAGAATGAATTAGATGAAACCAACACAATCTAAATCACAATTAATGGACACATTTAAAGCAATTGTACAGAAATGGAAGCACCCTTGTTTGAATTCCAAGAGAGCATACACAAATAGCTGAATGAATTAAGGAAGTCTGTACAGCATGTCAATGTTGAATTCAATAAACAGAAATATTTGGAAAATAAGCTAGTAAAATGCTCAGTGGAAATCCTTACAAATAGTATAGGTTGAACTAACACCCTGAGCTTGAAGATAAAGCAGAGTGTGGTGCTTAATATTAATCATTGTCTGACAGAATCATTGAAGAGGCAAGTCTTTGAAGCCATCTGTGTGGGATTGTCTAGAAAAAGTTAACTGACGTGGATAAACACATCATAAAGTCAGTGGTACCACTCCATTGCCTAACATCCTGAATCTCATTAAAGAGAAACCTAGTAGGGGATGAGTATTCACCTCTTTTGCTTCCTGATTGTGAGTGTCACGTGACCGGCTGGCTCAGTCTGCAGCTGTTATGCCTTTGCTGCCTGGATGAACTGTAATTTTAAATAAACGCCTCCATCCTTAACCTAAGGCTGTCAAATTTTCTCTTCTACGGATTTAAGGAAGCTATGTCCACAAGTCATTTGTACAGATGATGCCAGAAGGAATCATTTTGAAAGAGGAGAATAAATATTTCCAAGAGGGTACAAGGGATATAAAGGCTCAGAATGTTTAAATGGAGTCTAAGAAAATAATACTGCCAGAAGCCATCAGCTTCTGGCCCCAGAATAGCAAGAGAGAGCTGAATAGCCAAAAGTCATCAGTTTTTTGGTGCCTTCCTCAATTACCTGAATGCTGAGTGGCCCTTGGGACACGATCACAAAATAACATGGATTAATAAACACCATTCAATAATAACTCAAAATAGTAACAGTGTGAATTTTTCCAATAAAAAGACACAAATCAGATAAGATTAGAAATTAAGATCCATCTTTTTTCTGCCTCTAGAAAACACACCTCATCATCAATGAGAAACACCATTTTGGGGTAAATGATATTTTAAAGAAATGGGAAAAAAAGAAAAAACAAAACAAAACAAAGAAACAGAACAAAACAAACAGCAAAACCAAAACCAAAACAAATGAAAAAAAATGAATGTAGCTATCCTAACATCTGACAAAATAGTTTTTTATATCAAAACTACCCAGAGGAGACAGGGAAAGACACTTCATTCTCACTAAAGAAAAAAAAAATCCACCTGGACCATACTACAATTGTAAACACTTATGTAACAATGAGGGGCACCTAATTTCATGAAAGAAACACTATTATATCTGAGATGACAGGAAGAACCTAGTGATAGTTGGTGACTTCACTAATGTACTCCCACCAATAGATAGGTTATCTAGGCAAAAGCTAAATAGAGAAACTATGAAGCTAAAAGAATCATAAACCAAATGCATATAACAGAATTTTACAGAACATTTTACCCAAACACTAAGGAATGTACTTTCTTTCTGGAAGCCCAAGGGACTTTCTGCAAAAGTGGTCAGATTTTTCAGTTCTTTCCTAATAATATTTGCGTCAATGGGCAGGACTGTGACTCTTAGCACACATGTTTTCAGGTTGTCGTTCACCTGAGTAGTGATTGGGTGGCACATTCCATAAATTGATCAGCCTAGTTAGCTGCAGGGTTCATGAAGAATTCCACCTCCAGTCTCTGGTGACATGTTTACATCACAGTCTCTTGCAGCCGGTGCAGTTCTGAACTTGTACTGAGCTCAGGATCACTTCTCTGAAGCCCATTCAGTCTCTCTCCAGATCATCATCCCTTCTCGTGTTCAATGTGGGTGAAGGCCAGCCTGGAAGTTGCAATTGACAACAGTCCCAACTCGTGGTGGCAGACCTCCTACTGCCACACCTAGCTGCTCCTTCTGTGGAGTAATAACTCTGTTTTTAAAGAATACTTAATATATAATGCAATGAAAAATGAAAAATTTGGCATTATAGAACTTTTAAACTTGTATGATCTTCTTTCAATAACTATTTCTCAGAATATAAAATTACAGGTTAAGAGATATTTACTAGGTACTCTTACACTCTATCTTTTCTCAAATACATTTTTATTTATTTTAAAACTTATAAATAGTAAACATATAGACTATAAGCATTAATTTGCTACCAATTTAAACAAATAGAAAATTAGAGTAATTTATTGCTCTTTAATTTCTCTGTGATCATCATCTCTACCTCAAACATTGCATGCCTAATCAAATCTAAGCTATGAAATTTTGGCTGAATTTCTCAATGTGATAATGTTTATTGTCAATCCCACTTGCAAATAAATAAACTTGGTGAAAATAAGAACCAATGTTACCTAGGGATCATTTTCAAGATTTTAGTCTTGCTATAGAGTTCTCAATGATCTCTATTACACCACTACACATAATAAAGCAAAATGAATTAAAGGTGAGTCTCTGTATGTAAATGATTCAAATATTTACTATTTCAATGTGCAGCTCACAGTCTGTCCACAGCAGGAAGTGCTGAAATCATATAAATATCATGACTGTTAACAACACATTTATTCTCATTACTGTCACTGTATGGATTCTCACAAACAGACATGTGCATCATACAAATGAAATCATTTATTTATGTGTTTTCAGGAAGCAGTGGGATAGAAAGCTCCATCTGCTAATCTGCTTCCCATAGGGCCACCTTGTTTTACACTAGCACTTTGTTCCTAAAACACTGCTATATCCTCTGGGATACAGACACAGTCTTTCAAATACTTTCCACAGTATTTCAGAGCTCAAGGGATTAGGACATGGAGGGCCATGCCCATGGATATAAGTACAGCAAGTCTAAGAGAATGCTGATGTTTTAAGATCACCACATTGAACATCTGGACCAGGTTATTTTCATCTCTTCATTTTTTTTGACTAGAAAATGATATGAGAGGACATGTGACAGGATGCTCAGGCACAGGGGAGTAGATCCACTGCCCAGAAGCTTTGTTAGAGGGCTCAGGAACTTTTCGTGTGTTTCAGCTGATTGTCTAATTGATTAATTCTTTAGAAAGGTAGCTTTGGTTCCACTCACCTAGATCACAGTCAGTCATGAAAATTGTTGCTTATTCCTTGGACAAGGTATTCCCCACAATCTTCAGACTTCATTTCTGTATAGATTTTCATAGTGCTGTTTATGATGATGGTGAAAAATCTCTCTTTCCCTTAAACAAACAGGCGTCATTAGAAATGGTGGGAGTCAGATGAGAATCATAGCCAAGTGAGAAGCCACAGAAGAGATGCTGATCAGGGTCTAGATACTTGTTTGTCAACTGCTCTCCCTTGTTCTTCAGAATCACCACCTTCTACTTTCTTCTTTTAAGACGTACTCAGACACATCTGTGTTTCATCCACCTAAGACAGAAAAACCAAATCAGGTAAGTCTACTGCCATGTTGATGGGTGGCAAAGACTGAGCGTGGTCAAATGAGTACATTAACATTTAAGGACTTGGAGGTAAGAGAAAACTGACAGTCAAGAATGTGAAAGAAGTTGGTATAACTCCTGCTCAGTCATTCATCTTCTTACAATGCATCTAGATTTACATTAACTTATACATGTTAATTTGTGAATGTACATATATAACAATAAATATTTTAATGGCTAACTCTTTTTGATATAACTCAGCGATAGCGTACCTAGCATGTAGGGGGACCAGAATTTAACTCACAGCAAGTGAAAAATAAATATAAACGAAATTTAAGTATTATATCTGCATTTAAAACTCTAGCTTACATTACTTTATAACATGAAAATATATTTGATCATATGATAATACATACACACTATTAATAAAAGTTTCTCTTACATGCAAGTAGAATGATTTCTGTTCTAAAATATAGTACTGTCTAAGATTGTAGCAAAGAAAAATTTTACATAAAACACTCCCCTGAGCTTTATATTTTAGATCTCCAAAGCAACCCCTAGTCAAATCAAATATACCTGTTATACCAAAACATCAGGTTATTTCGATCATGCACAGAGTCAACAACATACTACATGGAAGATCATTAACCATACTTTTATTTCCTCTAATGTTCTATTTCTGACTTAGGAGACAGTGGGAAAATATGATCTGCAGCAAGGAACAGTGTGGGTGATTTGATAAATTAAAAAAATGTGCCACAACAAGAGTTCCTGTATCATAAGAGTAACAAGTATCAGTAACGGTATGGAAAGATGAAGACAGAAATTCATCTCTTGGTATTAAACCCTGGGCAAATCTGCATCCAACACTGCTGCACAGATAATCAGGAGTAGGCATTATTTTATTAGGAGCAAGAGATGTTCCAGATCCTCAGAGATGTCAACAGCTCTAGGTTCCAGGTGTCTGAGTTCATTCTGATGGGATTTCCAGGTATCCACAGCTGGCAGCATTGGCTCTCCCTGCCCCTGGCTCTGCTCTATGTCCTGGCTCTCATTGCCAACATAGTTATTGTGAGTGTCATTTACCAAGAGGCATCACTACACCAGCCTATGTACCATTTCCTGGGCATCCTTGCTGTTGTGGACATGGGTCTGGCAACTACTATCATGCCCAAGATTTTAACCATCTTATGGTTCAATGATAACAACATCAGCCTCCCTGAGTGCTTTGCTCAGATGTATGCCATCCATTGCTTTGTTGCCATGGAGTCAGGTATCTTTGTCTGCATGGCTATAGATAGGTATGTGGCAATTTGCAGACCACTGAGATATTCTTCAATAGTTACTGAATCTTTTGTGATCAAAGCAACGGTGTTTATGACCTTCAGAAATTTTGTGGCTCCCATTTCAGTACCTGTGTTGGCTGCTCAGAGAAATTACTGTTCTCAGAATAAAATTGAGCACTGCCTATGCTCTAACCTTGGGGTCACTAGCCTTGCCTGTGATGACAGGAAAATTAACAGCATCAACCAGTTATTCCTGGCTTGGACACTCATGGGAAGTGACCTTGGTTTAATTATGGTTTCCTATGCTTTGATTCTTCGGTCTGTGCTGAGGTTGAACTCTGCAGAAGCTGCATCTAAAGCTTTAAGTACCTGTACCTCTCACCTCATCCTAATATTTTTCTTCTACACAGTCATTGTTGTTATGTCCATCACTCACAGTGTAGGAATGAAAATTCCACTCATCCCAGTTCTGCTGAATGTGCTCCACAATGTTATTTCCCCTGCTCTGAACCCCATGGTGTATGCCCTTAAGAACAAAGAGCTCAAACAAGGCTTGTACAAGGTGCTTAGGCTGGATGTCAAAGGAGGCTAAAACAGCAGAAAACCCAAGTCACCTTTACTATTTCGAAACTAGGCTGTCTGTACTGACTAGTCTTACAGGCATAATACGCAATATCCTTGATAAATCTGTGTAATACCTTAATATTTATCATCAATATCACTTAAAATAACTACTTTTGAAAGAGGTTATCATTCCTGTAATCATGGCTGGACTAGAACTTGCTATATAGACCAGGCTGGCCTTGAACTCTGAGAGAACCACTTGCCTCTGTTTCCTGAGTGTTGGAATTTAAAAGCATTGGCCATTACATTCAGTAAAAATAAATTTCTTGAAAAACCAAATATCATGTTATCTAATTTTTTCTCAAAGTCACTAACCAGGTTTGGACATTTCTAAACACTCATTGGATAATATATTTCATTCAAATGGATACATGAAACCTTTCATAAATAAGGAAAACTTTAATTGAATATGAGTCTGTGACATTCATAATATAAATTTCTTAAATTTGTGTCCTCTTGTCAGCCATGAAATGATGTTAATTCTGACTTTTAATTCAGATACTTTGCCTTTCCCATGTGCATACAGTCTCACACATGCATGTATACTAATTGCTATATGAATATGAAGTTATTCAGTTTTTGAGGAGCATAAGAGTGATGGTAAGAACCGAAATCCCTACTCTTACTCCTCCTATGCAAAGTTTGTTGATCATCCTACAGGTACTTATAACTCTAAAAATTTCAAATACAATGCTGAGTTCTCCCTTCTGAGGCTAAGTCAGTTGAAATATGTAGGTATCAAGGGACTGAGATGTTAAGGGATGCACACACACTTATATAACATGATCCAATTGTTTTTTAACATTGTCCTAATATTTAATGATTATTCCAAAATAATACTTCTCATTTGATTAACCAATACCAAGATATCTGCACAAAAATCATATTCAAACAAGTAACATTCTAAAACTCAAGCAAGTTATATTCATTTATTTACTATTTCTTTGCTTAAAATTTTCTTTTTTAAATTAGTTATTTTATTTATTTACATTTCAAATGCTGTCTCCTTACTGGTCCCCCTCCATGTCCCCCCACCACATTCCACCTCCCCTTTGCCTCTAAGAGGATGTTTCCCTACCTATCCACCGACTCCCACTTCACCCCTCTAGTATCCCCCTTCTCTGGGGCATCAGGCCTCCACAGGACCAAGTGCATCTTCTCCCAGTGTGGCCAGATAAGGCAGTCCGTTTCTACATTTGCAGCTGGAGCCACAAACCCATCCGTGTATGCAATTTGGTTGGTATCTTAGTCCCTGGGACCCATGAGGGATCCTATTAGTTGATACGGCTGGTCTTCCTATGGGGATGCCATCCTCTTCAGCTCTTTCAGTGCTTCCCCTAACTTTTCCATTGGGGTCCCCAGGCTCAGTCCAATGTTTGGCTGTATGTATCTGCATCTGTCTTAGTCAGGTGCTGGCAGAGCCTCTGAGAGGACAACCATGACAGACTGCTGTCTGAAAGCACATCCTGACATCAGCAGTAGTGTCAGGGTTTGGTGTCTGTGCCTGGGATAGACCCAAGGTGGGGTGGTCACTGGATGGCCTTTCCTTAAGTTTCTGCTCCATTTTTTGTCCCTATATTTCCTTTAGACAGGAACAATTCTGGATTAAAAATTTTGAGATTGGTGGGTGGCCCTATCCCTCAAGTGGGGGTCAAGTCTATCTATTGGAGGTGGTCTCTTCAGGTTCTATTTCCACACTGTTGGGCATTACAGTGGAATCTCACGGTTGCTTTTATTTGCATTTCCCTGATGACTAAGAATATTGAGCATTTCTTTAAATGCTTCTCAGGAATTTGAGATTCCTCAGTTGAGACTTCTCTGTTTAGCTCTGTACCCCATTTTTAATTGGGTTTTTAGGTTTTCTGTAGTTTAATTTCTTTAATTCTCTGAATATTTTGGATATTAGCTCTCTATCAGATAAAGGGTTGGTAAAAATCTTTTCCCAATCTTTTGGTTGCTGTTTTGTCCTATTGATGGTGTCTGTCCTTTGACTTATAGAAGCTTTTCAATTTCATGAGGTCCCATTTATCAATCGTTGATCTTAGAGCCTGAGCCATTAGTGTTCTGTGCAGGAGAATTTTCCCTTTACTGATGTGTTCAGGGCTACCTCCCACTTTTTCTTCTATTAGATATAGTATGTCTGGTTTTATGTAGAAGTCCTTGATCCACCTGGACTTGAGATTTGTACAAGAAGATAAAAATAAATCAATTTGTATTCTTCTACATGCAGACCTCCAGTTAGACCAACAACATTTGTTATTTGCACCATGCTTTAACCAACTAAGCTAACCAGCCACCTAACATTTGTTGAAGATGCTTCCCCCCACCCCTGTATGGTTTGGCTTCATTGTCAAATATCAAGTCTCCATTGGGATGTGAATTTATTTCTGGGTATTCAGTTCTATTCCATTGAATAACCTGTCTGTCTCTGTACTAATAACATGCTGTTTTTTATATCACTATTGCTTTGTAGTACAGCTTGAGGTCAGAGATGGTGATTCCTCTAGAAGTTCTTTCACTGTTGAGAATTGTTTTTACAATCCTGGTTTTGTTTGTTTGTTTGTCATTCCATATGGAGTTGAGAATTGCTCATTCTCTCTCTATGAAGAATTGAGTTGGAATTTAAGGCTTAGAGAGATCAGGAATTCAAGGCCCATATGTAAACATAATAAAAGCAATATACAACAAACCAACAACCAACATCAAATTAAATGGAGAGAAACTTGAAGCAATCCCACTAAAATCAGCAACAAGACATGGCTGATCACTCTTCTTATTTATTCAATATAGTACTTGAAGTTCTAGCTAGAATAATTAGACAACAAAAGGTCAAAGGGATACAAATTGGAAAGAAGTCAAGGTATCAGTATTTGTGGATAATATGATAGTATACATAAGTGACCCCCAAAATTCTACCAGAGAACACCTACAGCTGATAAACAACTTCAGCATCAAAGGGGCTCGATATAAAATTAACTCAATCAAGTCAGGAGCCTTCCTCTATACAAAGGACAAATGGACTGAGAAAGAAATTAGGCAAATAACACCATTCACAATAGTCACAAATAATATAAAATATCTTGGTGTAATTCTAACCAAGAAAGTAAAAGATCTGTATGACAAGAACTTTAAGTCCCTGAAAAAAGAAATCAAAGAAAACCTTAGAAGATGCTCATGGACTGCTAGAATTAACATAGTAAAAATGACCATCTTATTAAAAGCAATCTATGGATTCAATGCAATCCCCATCAAAACAACCAATAGTTTTTAACCTAGACAGTCTTCTTAGACTTGACTGTACCTAACTCACTGTTTGATATCCAGACTGTAGCCATTTCACAATATCACAGACTAAGGAGGGAGACCAGGGAGTATCACCATATTTTTGTTGTTAGGAGATGCATTGGAGAGTTTTTTTTTTGGAGGGGGAGGGGTACAGTGACTTTGAGGGTATAGCAATGAATCACGTAAAAAGACAACCTTTTGAAAAATTTTTATGTATTAATTTCTAAGATAGCAATTCAGAATATCCTTCCATAGGGAATAAGAATGTTGATGTTTCCCTTGACCAAAAGGAATCACGGAAATGACACCAGCCGGGTTACAATGCCACAGACTGAGAAGAAATAGTTATAGGTGAGATCATTATTTTAAACACTGCTGGTTGCTCTCCCTGCCTTTTAGAATGAGAATACAGTTAACTTGCCTCCAGTCTAAAGATGTGTAGACCATGTTAAAAACAACAAACGTTTAGATGTCTAAGGAGATGGATGAACTCTCACTATCTTGTTGAGAAAAAAGACTTTCAAGTTTCAGGAGAAGTAAGGACACAAACTGACTTTCTACATGGCTTGGCATAAGGTAAAAAGTAAATGCTTGCAAAGTTTTCTTCTATAAATAATGATATTTATATTTAAATTTATCTTATCAATAGACCTTCTGGGTAATGGAATAATGGATGACTTTTTCTTTTGAAATAGTAAACTTATTTAATATTGAAAATATGTTTTATTTTTGTTGAAAATGTGTAAATTATTTTGTACTTAGCACACTCCTATTTATTATCTTGCCTTTATTTTGAGAAATTTGAAGTTATATTGAAGAAGCAAAATTACTTGTATAACATCAAACTCTATACTACCTCCTACATTTATGACTATAAGGAAAACATTATAGAAATAAATAGGACATCGATCTTACATTTTAAAAAACGATCATTTCAGAATATACTGAATATATTGCCTTGCTGATATAGAATTCCACTTTCTAGCTTAATAGCTCCTTCCACTTTTCCTAACTGCTACTTTTTTATGAAAACCTATCTGCTTAGGAAACTCTATCTGTTTATATTCTGGAAAGGAGTCAAAAGTAAATATTCCCTTCTTTGTGACAATTAAGTTTTAGATGTATATTTCATTTTATGCATATGAGTGTTATGCCTGCATATCATCTGAATATACATGAGTGACTGGATTCCCTAAAACTGGAGTTATAGATGGTTGTGAACCACCATGAAAATGACAGAAACCAATCCAGCGTTTCTGACAATTTTATAGGCAAACATAAGACTTATTACACTGTCTTATTTTGTATATCCTTGCATTTCTGTAACTGAAAATTAGGTTTAAAAAATAAAATGGACTTATAGTGTTAGCTGCTAATATTCTTGTTCTGTTACACTAATGGGAGGGAAAAGGAGAAAATGGTAGGCAGGTAACATGACAAAAGTTTATTGTATTTCTTGGCTAGACAAGCGTATTTACTCTGATAATGAACTCACTATTTTTTTCTCCATTTTTATTAAATTGGGTATTTCTTATTTACATTTCAAATGTTATTCCCTTTCCCAGTTTCCAGGCAAACATCCTCCCTCCCTTTCCCCTCCCCCTCCCCTACCCTATGGGTGTTCCCCTCCCCATCCTCCTCCCATTACCGCCCTCCCCCCAACAATCCCATTCACTGGGGCTTCAGTCTTGGCAGGACCAAGGGATTCCTCTTCCACTGGTGCCCTTACTAGGCTATTCATTGCTACCTATGCAGTTGGAGCCGAGGATCAGTCCATGTATAGTCCTTGGGTAGTGGCTTAGTCCCTGGAAGCTCTGGTTGCTTGGCATTGTTGTTCATATGGGGTCTCAAGCCCCTTCAGGCTCTTTCAGTCCTTTCTCTGATTCCTTCAAAGGGGGTCCTGTTCTCAGTTCAGTGGTTTGCTGCTGGCATTCACCTATGTATTTGCTGTATTCTGGATGTGTCTCTCAGGAGAGATCTACATCCCGTTCCTGTCGGCCTGCACTTCTGTGCTTCATCCATCTTATCTAGTTTGGTGGATGTATATGTATGGACCACATGTGGGACAGACTCTGAATGGGTGCTCCTTCAGTCTCTGTTCTAAACTTTGCCTCCCTATTCCCTCCCAAGACTGAACCCCCAGTGAACCGGATTGTTGTGGGGAGGGCGGTAATGGGGGGAGGATGGGAAGGGGAACACCCATATAGAAGGGGAGGGGTAAGGGTTAGGGGGATGTTAGCCTGGAAACCGGGAAAGGGAATAACATTTAAAATGTAAATAAGAAATACCCAATTTAATAAAGATGGAGAAAAAATAAAATGAAAAAAATATCCAACAAAGAAAGAAAAAGAAAAAAAGGACAGATATTTAGAATGCTATTAGGGATTATACGGCTTTAATAAAGTGATACTTTGGTGTGTCTGAAGATAGCTACAGTGTACGCATATACATAAAATAATAAATAAATAATAAAAATAATAAATAATTCTTAAAAAATATTTCTAATAAAGTGATACTTGCAGTTTCTTTTCTAAGATCCATAACTTCACTAGCCCTCGGTACATGGTTAAGATTCCGATATCAGGTATGATTTTTCTCATGTTAAATAGTTACAATTAGAGAGCTGTTGTCTACCAATAAGATGTGTCTACCACTGTTGCATCCTCATTGTGTCATGTAAGTGGTGGTGGTGATTTATAGTCATCACACCTGGGAGGGACAATTAGTTGCTTCCTTCCTTTGGAAGCTTCCATGTACCTTCTGGAAGCATAAAAGTACTTGCAACTAAAGAATGCCAAGGGAGTTAACAGTCTTCCCTAGGGAAGAGTACACCAATGAGTTATCCAAAACCAAATCATTATGAATAAAATCACACATAAAAATGAACTAATCAGACTGATCAGGATGTATTTAAATACTGAGGAATGTGTGCACCTATGCAACAAAAACTAATGAAAAATGAAGCCACAGATTTGACAAAGAGCGAGAAGGGGTATATAGAAAGGTTTGAAAGAAGGACAGGGAAGAGAAAGATGATATAATTGTAATCTTAAAAACTAAAAAATAATTTTAAAAATAAAATATAATAAAGAAATGATTAAAAAGAAAAAGTCTCCCCCCCCCAAAAAAAACCCCTCAGGATTTGATGGGTTTAGTGCAGAATCAATCAGACCTTCAAAGAAGACCTAATACCAACACTCTTCAAACTAGTCCACAAAATATAAACATAAGGAACATTACCCAATTCATTCTTTGAAGCAACAATTACACTTATACCTAAACTGCACAAAGACCCTGCAAAGAAAGAGAACTTCAGATCAATTTTCCTCATGAATATTGATACTAAAGTACTCAAAAGTACTCAATAATATTCTCACAAAACCATACTAAACACAGTAAAAATATATACAGCAAACCAGTGGCTAACATTAAACTAAATGGAGAGAAACTTGAAGCAATCCCCACTAAAATCAGGGACTAGACAAGGCTGCCCTACCCCCACTTATTCAATATAGTTTGAAGTTTCTAGCCAGAGCAATCAGACAACAAAAAGGAGGTCAAGGGATACAGATCGGAAAAGAAGAAGTCAAATTATCACTATTTGCAGATGATATGATAGTATATTTAAATGATCCCAAAAGTTCCACCAGAGAACTACTAAAGGTGATAAACAACTTCAGCAAAGTGGCTGGGTATAAAATTAACTCAAATAAATCAGTAGCCTTCCTCTACACAAAAGAGAAACAAGCTGAGAAAGAAATTAGGGATACGACACCCTTCATAATAGACCCAAATAATATAAAGTACCTCGGTGTGACTTTAACCAAGCAAGTAAAAGATTTGTACAACAAGAACTTCAAGACTCTGAAGAAAGAAATTGAAGAAGACCTCAGAAGATGGAAAGATCTCCCATGCTCATGGATTGGCAGATTTAATATAGTAAAAATGGCCATTTTACCAAAAGTGATCTACAGATTCAATGCAATCCCCATCAAAATACCAATCCAATTCTTCAGAGTTAGACAGAACAATTTGCAAATTCATCTGGAATAACAAAAAACCCAGGATAGCTAAAACTATCCTCAACAATAAAAGGACTTCAGGGGGGAATCACTATCCCTGAACTCAAGCACTATTACAGAGCAATAGTGATAAAAACTGCATGGTATTGGTACAGAGACAGACAGATAGACCAATGGAACAGAATTGAAGACCCAGAAATGAACCCACACACCTATGATCACTTGATTTTTGACAAAGGAGCCAAAACCATCCAATGGAAAAAAGATAGCATTTTCAGCAAATGGTGCTGGTTCAACTGGAGGTCAACATGTAGAAGAATGCAGATCGATCCATGCTTATCACCCTGTACAAAGCTTAAGTCCAAGTGGATCAAGGACCTCCACATCAAACCAGACACACTCAAACTAATAGAAGAAAAACTAGGGAAGCATCTGGAACACATGGGCATTGGAAAAAATTTCCTGAACAAAACGCCAATGGCTTATGCTCTAAGATCAAGTATCGACAAATGGGATCTCATAAAACTACAAAGCTTCTGTAAGGCAAAGGACACTGTGATTAGGACAAAACGGCAACCAACAGATTGGGAAAAGATCTTTACCAATCCTACAACAGATAGAGGCCTTATATCCAAAATATACAAAGAACTCAAAAAGTTAGACCGCAGGGAGACAAATAACCCTATTAAAAAATGGGGTTCAGAGCTAAACAAAGAATTCACAGCTGAGGAATGCCGAATGGCTGAGAAACACCTAAAGAAATGTTCAACATCTTTAGTCATCAGGGAAATGCAAATCAAAACAACCCTGAGATTTCACCTCACACCAGTGAGAATGGCTAAGATCAAAAACTCAGGTGACAGCAAACGCTGGCGAGGATGCGGAGAAAGAGGAACACTCCTCCATTGTTGGTGGGGTTGCAGACTGGTACAACCATTCTGGAAATCAGTCTGGAGGTTCCTCAGAAAATTGGACATTGAACTGCCTGAGGATCTAGCTATACCTCTCTTGGGCATATACCCAAAAGATGCTAACATATAAAAAAGACACGTGCTCCACTATGTTCATCAGTAGCCTTATTTATACAGCTGGAAGCTGAAAGAACCCAGATGCCCTTCAACAGAGGAATGGATACAGAAAATGTGGTACATCACACAATGAATATTACTCAGCTATCAAAAACAACGACTTAAGGAAATTCAAGGGCAAATGGTTAGAACTGGAAAATATCATCCTGAGGAGGTAACCTAATCACAGAAAGACATACATGGTATGCACTCATTGATAAGTGGCTATTAGCCCAAATGCTTGAATTACCCTAGATGCCTAGAACAAATGAAAACTCAAGATGGATGATCAAAATGAATGTACTTCACTCCTTCTTTAAAAGGGGAATAAGAAATACCCTTGGCAGGGAAGAGAGGCAAAGATTAAAACAGAGACTGAAGGAACACCCATTCAGAGCCTGCCCCACATGTGGCCCATACATATAGAGCCACCCAATTAGACAAGATGGATGAAGCAAAGAAGTGCAGACCGACAGGAGCCGGATGTAGATCTCTCCTGAGAGACACAGCCAGAATACAGCAAATACAGAGGCGAATGCCAGCAGCCAACCACTGAACTGAGAATAGGACCCCCGTTGAAGGAATCAGAGAAAGAACTGGAAGAGCTTGAAGAGGCTCGAGACCCCATATGAACAACAATGCCAAGCAACCAGAGCTTCCAGGGACTAAGCCACTACCTAAAGACTATACATGGACTGACACTGGACTCTGACCTCATAGGTAACAATGAATATCCTAGTAAGAGCACCAGTGGAAGGGGAAGCCCTGGGTCCTGCTAAGACTGAATCCCCAGTGAACTAGACTGTTTCCATGGAAGGCGCAATGGGGGAGGTGGGAGGAACACCCATAAGGAAGGGGGGAAGGATGTTTGTTCGAAACCGGGAAAGGAATAATACCTCGAAATGTATAAGAAATATTCAAGTTAATAAAAAAAAAGATTCTCACAAACAGAGTCCAAGGACACATCTAAATGATCATCCATCATAATCAAGTAGGCTTCATCCCAGGGATTTAGGGATGGTTCAATATACAGAAATCCATCATGTATTCCACTATATAAACAAACTCAAAGGAAAAAAAAACACATGATGATTTCATCAGAGGTTGAGAAAGCATTTGACAAGCTTCAACACCCTTTCACGATAAAAGTCTTGGAAAGATCAGGAATTCAAGGCCCATTCCTAAACATAGTAAAAGAAATATACAGCATACCAGTAACCAACATCAAGCTAAATGGAGAGAAACTAGAAGCAATCCCACAAAAATCAGGGACTAGACAAGACTGCCAACTGTCTCCCTACCTACGCAGTATAGTACTTGTAGTCCTAGCTAGAGCAATTGGACAACAAGAAGAGGTCAAATGGATACAAATTGGAAAAAAAAAGTCAAAATACCACTATTTGCAGATGATATAATAGTATACTTCAGTGACCCCAAAAATTCCACCAGAGAACTCCTATAGATGATAAACAACTTTAACAAAGAGGCTGGATATAAAATTAACTCAAACAAATCAATAGCCTTCCTCAACTCAAGGATAAATAGACTGAGAAATAAAACTGAGGAAAATGACACCCTCATAATAGTCAAAATAATATAAAATACCTCGCATGACTTTTAACTAAATAAGGAAAGATCCGATGACTAGAACTTCAAGTCTCTGAAGAAAGAAATTGAAGATCTCAGAAGACGGAAAGACCTCCCATGCTCATGGATTGGCAGGAATTATATAATAAAAATGGCCCTCTTGCTAAAAGCAACCAACAGATTCAATGGTATCTCATTCAAAATTCCAACTCAATTCTTCAGTTAGAAAGAACACTTTGCAAATTCATTTGGAATAACAGAAAACCCAGGACAGTAAAAACTATTCTCAACAATAAAAGGACTTCTTGGGGAAATCACATTCCCTAACCTCCAGCTATATTACAGAGCACTTGTGATAAAAACTGCATGGTATTGGTACAGAGACAGGCAGGTAGACCAATGGAATAGACTTGAAGACCCAGAAATGCACCCATGCACCGATGGTCACTTGATCTTTGATGAAGGAACTAAAACCATCCAGTGGAAAAAAAGAGCATTTTCCACAAATGGTGTTGGTTCAACTGGAGGTCAACATGTAGAAGAATGCAAATCAATCCATTCTTATTGCCTTGTACAAACATCAAGTTCAAGTGGATCTTGGACCTCCACATAAAACCAAATACACTGAAACTTATAGAAGAAAAAGTGAGGAAGAGCCTCGAACACAGGCATAGGGGAAAATTTACTGAATAGAACAGCAATGGCTTATTTGCTAAAATAAAGAATCAACAAATGGCACCTCATAAAATTGCCAAGCTTCTGTAAGGCAAAGGACACTGTCAATAGGACAAAATAGCAACCAACAGATTGGGAAAAGGTCTTTACCAAGCCTACATCCAATAGAGGGCTAATATCCAATATAAACAAAGAACTCAAGAAGTTAGACTCCAGAGGATCACATAATTATATTTAAAAAATGGGGTTTGGAGCTAAACAAAGAATTCTCAACTAAGGAATATAGAATGGTCAAGAAGTACCTTAAGAAATGTTCAACATCCTTAGTCATCAGGGAAATGTAAATCAAAACAACTCTGAGAGTCCACCTCACACTGGTCAGAATGGCTAAGATAAAAGCTCAAGTGACAACAGATGCTGGTGAGGATGTGGAGAAAGAGGAACCCTCCTACATTTTTGGTGGAATTGTAAGCTGGTACAACTACTCTGGAAATCAGTATGGCAAGTTCCTCAGAAAATTGTTATGTAGTACTGTCTGAGGATTCAGCTATACCACTCCTGGGCATATACCCAAAAGATGCTCCAAAATATAACAAGAACACATGCTCCACTATGTTCATAGAAGCCTTATTTATAATAGCTAGAAGCTGGAAAGAACACAGATGTCCTTCAACAGAGGAATGGATACAGAAAATGTGGTATATTTACACAATGGAGTACTACTCAGTTATTAAAAACAATGACTTCATGAATTTCTCAGGCAGATTGGAATGTGAAAACAACATCCTGAGTGAGGTAACCCAATCACAAACACACATGGTATGCACTCAATGATAAGTGAATATTAGTCTAAAAACTCAGAATAACCAAGATTTAATTCCCAAAACACATGAAGCTCAAGGAGAAGGAAACCAAAATGTGGATGCTTTAGACCTTATTAGAAGTGGGAAAAATTACTCACAGGAGGAAATATGGGACAACATGTGGAGTAGAGACTGAAAGGCCACCCAGAACCTGCCCCATATGTGGATGCATTCCATATACAGCCACCAAACCCAGACAATATTGCAGATGTCAAGACCTGTGCATGCTGACAGGAGCCTGATATAGCAGTTTGCTGAGAGGCTCTGCCAGAGCCCTACAAATACAGAGGTTGATGCTCACCATCAACAATTGAACTCAGAACAGGGTCCCCAGTGTAGAAGTTAGAGTAAGAACTGAAGTAGCTGAAGTGGTTTGCAACCCCATTAAGAACACATTATCAGCCAACCAGACTGTCCAGAACTCACCGGAACTAAACCACCATCCCAAGGGACACAGGGATGGACCTATGGCTCCATTTGAATACATAGCAGAAGATGGCCTTGTTGGGCATTAAGGGGAGGAGAGATCCTTGGTCTTGTCAAAGCTTGATGCCCCAGTGTAGGGGAATGTCAGGGCAGAGAGGTGGATGGGTGAGGGGTCACCCTTATAGAAGTAGAGTGGTGAGTTGGATAATGGGTTTCTGGATGGGAAACCTGGAATTGGGATGACATTTAAAATGTAAATAAAAATGCAATAAAAAAAAGACATGCAACTAAGAAATCCCAAGAGTGGGAGAGATATTATTGTTTTAGGGAAAGTTAAGTCACTTGGTTAGCAAATACCAACTGGTCAGCCTTGAAAATGCAAATAAAAATAAATACTATCCATACTGGGTTATATTTATGCATTTAGGAGCAATAATAATGTGTGTGTGTGTGTGTGTGTGTGTGTGTGCAAAACAACAATTAATACAAAAGAGTACATAAAGTTGAAAGAGAGCAAGGAAAGGTAGATGGAAGGGTTTGGAAGAAGGAGTAGGAAGGGGGAGATGATGGAATTATATCATAATCCCAAAAAAATAAAAGAAATGATTTTAAAAATGTTGAAGAGAGTTGAGGATTTTTCTTTTTCATTTACCCTAATTTTGTAAGGTTAGATTGTCATAAGCCACTTAAGATGATACCAACCTTGTCATGCTACTGTTGAGTCAAACAGAGGTAACCCCAGCCTCATTTATTCTGACTGGAATCCCAGGCCTGGATGACATACACATCTGGACTTCCTTCCCATTCTGTTCTGTGTATGTAATGGCTGTGGTGGGCAATTGTGGACTCCTCTACCTCATCTTCTTTGAGGACATCCTTCATAGGTCAATGTTAATTCTTATCTTTGTTGTCCCTAATGACCTAGTCATACCAATGCTTCAATACCCAAAATTCTCTGTATCTTTTGGTTCTACCTTAAGGAATTTAGCTTTACTCATTGTCTGGCACAGATGTTCTACCATTAACTCAATCACCTTCTGGGACTCAGCACATAATTGGGAATTCCCTTCATTATTAGGACTTCTCTGACCCTGTCTAAAGAATTCTAAGTCCCCACATACGCTTCTACCTGAGAAATACCTTGTAGCCTCAATTAGTTTATAAGATCAATTTCTTTTCCACTGATAAGAACCCGTTCATCAAGCATGTGAGATTACAGAAGTGCTTCTCCATGCCAATGAGGCATTTCAGGTACCCTAAACCCTTAGCCAGTGACATTTGCCCATCTTGGATGTTCTTACCCTCAGTTCCCCAAACTTTATAAGACCTGAGTCACTGTAAGTAAAGTTGATCTAACCCTTGTTAGCTCATCCCATTGTAGTTAACTCCATATGTACTCACAGGGCTTCCCAACATCCTGCTCATCTTCTCTGCTCCCACTGCATTCTTGTACCTTATCAACCAATGATTCATGAGATCTAGGAGACCCTGCAGAGACTTGATGTGCCAGGGTGATAGCATACCCAAAGTGGCCCCACCCTCTCAGAGGTGTAGGAAAGAGAAACTGGGGGAGGGAGGGGCTCTGTGGAGTGGATCTGGGAGGGGGGAACATTTGGGATGTAAATAAATAAATAAAGTTTTAAAAAGATGGAAGATACAGATAGAATGTTGTGTACAGTAGCAGAGAGGAAAGACATTGAGAAAACTCCATTTTCTTTTCTAATGGAACAGTGAGATATCATTTGAAATGCACCCTGGTTGAATTCAGCACCTCTCTGTCCCAGACCATTGGTGAACTGGACTGTAAGGGTGTCATGTCTGGTGCCCCAGGGTTATGTGATGAAATGTGCCCAGCAGGTTACTTGTAGGATGCAATGAAGAAGCTTTGCATCAGAACCTGGAAGTATTAAGAAACACAGACATCTTGTTGGAGGCAACTTCTTCAGAGGAAAATAGTCTAAGTCTCCAAAACCATTTTCAGCATTAGGAAGAACAGATGAGAGGTAGGGTCAACATTGCAACCAGGTCTCTGCAGGTGTTCATAGAGCCTTGACTTCACCCCAAAAAGAACCTCCCACTGGTGGGACCAGCATTGTGGCTTAACTTCAGTCTTGTGAAGGACCAATCAGGTGTAGAAGCATATGGCTTAAAAAGAAACAAAAGAGGCTTCGCCCAATAATCAGATAAGACTGCCTCCAGACTGTACACCACCCAGCTCCTGCCCCTATGGATTTGTTTTGACTGTAACACCCAGTAGTTACAAGTGTAACTACCCACTAGTTCAGAAGGCCAGATCTCTCCTGCTATGTTCTTGTCCTCTCTTTTCCTTCCGTTTCCTCCTTTCCACTTTTTATTTTCATAGACTTCAAATGCACGTAGACAAGGCTGGCTTGTGGGTTCCCTTTGTCTCTGCCATCTGAAATGGAGCTTAGGTTATTTGCTTGTATTTCCTTGCTTGTTCTTTGCATTCTACCTTTAACCCAAACTATTTAATGCCTCCTCTCCCTGTCCCCTGTCATGTCTATGGTTCTGCCTTCTTATTCTCTTTCCCTCCTCTATTTTTTCCTCTGTCCACACAGTATTTATCACTAGTCTTACTCTATCTTATTTCTTCTTCTTCTTCTTTTCTTCTTCTTCTTCTTCTTCTTCTTCTTCTTCTTCTTCTTCTTCTTCTTCTTCTTCTTCTTCTTCTTCTTCTCCTCCTCCTCCTCCTCCTCCTCCTCCTCCTCCTCCTCCTCCTCCTCCTCCTCCTCCTCCTCCTCCTCCTCCTCCTCCTCCTTCTCCTCCTCCTCTTCCTCCTCCTCCTCCTCCTCCTTCTCCTCCTCCTCTTCCTCCTCCTCCTCCTCCTCCTCCTCCTCCTCCTCTCTCATTTTCCACTCATATCCACAGTAACCAATACCTAAATATAAGCTATACTATCAGTGTTCCTTTATGGCCTGAAAAGATTGGGTTTTACAGAGTGATTACTTGTTCCTTGATATTCACTAACTTTCCCAGTGGACATGCTTTTTGAGTGATCATTATTACAGATAGTATCCTACTTTGATGAAACTAAATTGGGTGCCATGAATCCCAGCCTATCAGTGAAATTGACACTTCAAATCCAGTACAACTTACTCGACCTTGACATTGCAAGATCTTCTACTGAAATAATATGTTTTTACAAAAGCAACCAATATCTTGCACCTGACCCAGTGCAATGACATAAGAAACTTGCAAAATCGAGACAGTCTATAAACTACTAGTCTCACAGAGATATTCTCCAACAAGAATGAATTAGAGAAAAATCATCAAAACAATGGAGTATGCTTAAAGAAAACATACAACCACCCAGCAGCTGACTGAAATGGATAAATAGACCTACGGACCAACATTGAATGGAGCTTGGGGTGTCTTATGGAAGAGTTGGGGAAGGATTGATGGACCCAGAAGGGATAGGAACTCCATAGAAAAACCAACAGAGTCAACCAACCTGTAACCTTGGAGGCTCTCAAAACTGAACTACCAACCAAAGAGAGTATATGGCCTGTACCTAGGCATGCCACACATATGTAGTGGATGTGAAGCTCAGTCTTCATGTAAGTCACTCAAACACTGAAGCAGGGGCTGTCACTAAATCAGCTGCCTAACTATAGATCCTGTTCATCTAATTAATCTGCCTTGTTTGGACTCAGTGAGGAAGGATGTGTATGGTATTGTAGAGACTTGATGGGCCAAGATGGGATGGGGCAATACCTGAGAGCAGAAAGGGATGGGAGAATGGAAGAAGGAACTTTGTGATGGGGGAATGGGAGAAGCGGTGCATCAATCATGATGTGTATATATATATGTATATATATGTATATATATGTATATAGGTATATAGGTAGATAGGTAGATAGGTAGATAGGTAGATAGGTAGATAGGAAAACAAAGTATACAAAAGATGAATGGACCCTTGGTTGAATTCCAAGTGAGCAGACACAAACAGTTGGATGAAATAAGGAAGTCATTTCAGCATGTAGAAGTTGTATTCAATAAACAGAAATGCTTGAAATATAAGCCAGTAAAATGTTTGATGGAAACTCTTACAAATAGTATATGTTGACAAAAGTCAGAATAGCAGATATTGAAGAATAAGTAGAGTGTGATGCTTAATATTCATCAGCCCTAGACAAAAATCACTGAAGCAGCAAGTCTCTGAAGCCATCTGTGTGGAACTGTTTAGACAAAGTTAACTGAGTAGAAAGATACATCATAATGTCCATGGTAACACACCCTGGGTTAGTATACTGACTTTAAAGGAGAAAGTACACTGGGGATGAGTATTCATCTCTCTTTACTTCCTGATTGTGGGTATCATGTGACCAGCCCCTCACACTGCAAATCTCACATAGGTGGTACCAGATTTCATGCTGCTACTCCTAGCTACTTCTTCTGTAGAGCAATAACTCTATTTTAAAAGCATGATTAATACATAATGCAATTACAAATGTCAAAAATTTGGTTTAACAATTTGTTAAATTCTTCTTTTTTTTCTTTTTCTTTTTTTTTTTTCGGAGCTGGGGACTGAACCCAGGGCCTCACGCTTGCTAGGCAAGCGCTCTACCACTGAGCTAAATCCCCAACCTAAATTCTTTTTATAATCTTTCTATATGTCTTTCTCAAAATTAATCATTATAGTTTAAAAGATTTTACTAAGTACTCTTATATTATGCTTTTTCTCAAATATATTTTTTATTTATTTTAAAGTTTATAGATAGTGAACATATATACTATAGGCATTAATTTGTTACCAATTTAAACACATAGAAAATTAAGCTAATTTATTGTTTTTTTCCTGTGATTATCATACCTCAAACATTGCATGTCCAATCAAATCTAAGATACCAACCTTTGGCTGAACTTCTCAATGTGATAATGTTTATTTTCAATCCAACCTGCAAATAAGTAATGTTCATGAAAATCAGAACCAATGATACCTAGGGATCACTTTCAAGTTTTCAGTCTTGCTTGCTGTAGAGTTCTCTAAATATAATAATTATTTCATCAGAGTCTCAGGTCAGGATTTCATATCTCAAGGGATTTAGACATGAAGGGCCATGCACATGGATATAAGTACAGCAACTATAAGAGGATTCTGGTGTTTTTGAATCACCACACTGAATATCTGGACCAGGTTATTTTCATCTATTTATTTATTTATTTTCTATTTTATTTTATGTTT
Source organism: Rattus rattus (assembly GCF_011064425.1). NCBI lineage: Eukaryota > Metazoa > Chordata > Mammalia > Rodentia > Muridae > Rattus > Rattus rattus. The sequence continues at coordinate 103,657,962 of NC_046155.1, forward strand.
TTGCTGAATAGAGACTGGTATGAGAGGACATGTGATAGGCTGCCCAGACACAGGGTGTCTTTGCGAATGGTAGTGGATCCACTATCCAGAAACTTTGTCAGAGAGTGCAGGCACTTTTCATGTGTTCCAGCTGATTGTCCAATTGATTAATTCTTTAGAAAGGCCGCTTTGATTCCATTCACTTAGATCACAGTCTGTCATGAAAATTATTGCTTGTTCATTGGAGAAGATATTCCCCACAATCTTCTCTTTCCCCTAAATAAACAGGCATCAGTGGAAATGATGAGATTCAGGTGAGAATCATAACCAAATAAGAAGCTGCAGAAGAGATACTGATCACAGTCCGCACACTTGTTTGTCACCCGTTCTCCCTTGTTCTTCAGAAGCAACATCTTTTACTTTCTTCTTTCAAGACATACTTAGACTAAGATGGAAAGAACCTATCTTAGAGAGCAAAGCTGAACTGGTGAGTCTACTGCCATGTTAAGGGGAAAACATGCACTGTAAAGATAGCGGATGATAAAATGAGGGTTGGAAACATTATCTTCAGGGTTGGAAAGGAAGATGGAATTGGATGCTCTCAATATTGTTCTTGATATATTGAGATACTCATGTTTTAAGTTGTTATTTCTACAGATCTTTAGCCTAATAGAAGTCTGCAAAAATAAGGCTCTGCAATATTTAAAGCATTTTAACTTTTATTGGAAAATATAATTTATACTAAGTATTTTCTTGGAAATTATATTAAATCTTTGACAAAGAAGTTTAAAAATACATTGAAAGTGCAACAATTAAACCAACAGTAATGATTATAATAATACCAGTAAAGGAAATATGGGTAATATAAACAGAAAGTTTATCTCATATGTGGAAAATAATCGTAAGGATACAAGAAGTCCTCTTGGAGATATATTTCATATTCTTAACTCAAAAACACGTTAATGGATTCCCTGATCTTCCTACTTGCTTACACATGCACTGAGAGTTCAGTGTTACTGGGTGTGGTGGCACATGCCCTTAAATCTAGCACTCAGGTGGACAGAGCTGTGAGTTCATGGCCGCCTTAGCCTACCTCGTTAGATCCACAATAGTGGGGTTAAATAGTGAAATCCTATCTCAAAAAATTGATGGTTATTGAGGGAATAATAAGTTATAACCTTGAAAAAATCTGTGACAAAATAAGTATATAACTCAGTTTAATTTATTTGTGGACTTTTTAATGGTTTTTGTATAAAAAGGCAAGGTCAATGACAGTATTTGCATTTAAGACCTTGGCTACCCTTACCTAGGAAGAAAGAGAAAATTGAACATCAATGAGGGAGGCGGAAGCTGGTGAAACTCTTGCTCAACTCATTCATCTTCTTAAAATGCATCTAGTTTCACATAAACTTTCACATAGAAGTTTGTTAAAATATGTCACATAACAACAAATATTTTAATGATTAACTTTTTGATATAAATCAGTAATAGTATCCCAAGCATCTTGGAGGAGCAGAATTTAACTCACAGCAAACCCAAAATAAGAACAAACAAAATTTAACTATTACATTCACATTCCAGACACTAGATTCTTTCCCATTATAAGATAAATATGCATTTGATTAAATATATGCTCACATATACATACTATTAATAAAAGTTTCTCATACATTGAAGTAGAAAGATTTCTTTCTAAAATACATGACAATTTAATATTGTACCAAAGGAAAAAATTGTACATAGCCATCTCCACTGGGGTTTATATTATATTTCTCCAAAGCAACCCTTCGCCAAATCAAATATACTCATTATACAGAAATATCATGTTATTTACATCATGCACAGAGTCAATGACCTACTACATGGAAGATCATTTACATAATCTGATTTGCTCTAATGTTCTATTTCTGAATTAGGTGATAGCAGAAAACATGGTCTGCACCAAGGAATTCTGTGTGTGATTTGATGAATTAAAATATAACATGCTACCTATGATGGTTCCTGCTCATAAGGATAACAAGTGTCAGTAGCAGTATGGAAAGATGAAGATGCAAACTCATCCCTCAGTATCATACCCTGGGCAAGTCTGTATCCAACACGATCACACAGAAGCTCAGGACTAGTAAGCAGGCATTATTTTATTATTAGCAAGAGATGTTCCAGATCCTCAGGGATTCTAACAGCTCTAGGTTCCAGGTGTCTGAGTTCATTCTGATGGGATTTCCAGGTATCCACAGCTGGCAGCACTGGCTCTCCCTGCCCCTGGCTCTGCTCTATGTCCTGGCTCTCATTGCCAACATACTTATTGTGAGCGTCATTTACCAAGAGGCATCACTACACCAGCCTATGTACCATTTCCTGGGCATCCTTGCTATTGTGGACATAGGTCTGGCAACTACTATCATGCCCAAGATTTTAGCCATCTTTTGGTTCAATGCTAAGGCTATCGGTTTCAATGACTGCTTTGTTCAGATGTATGTCATACATGTTTTTGTTACCATGGAGTCAGGTATCTTTGTCTGCATGGCTTTTGATAGATATGTGGCAATTTGCAGACCACTGAGATATTCCTCAATAGTTACTGAATCTTTTGTGGTCAAAGCAACTTTGTTTATGGCCATCAGAAATTGTGTGGCTCCCATGTCAGTACCTATATTGGCTGCTCAGAGAAATTACTGTTCCCGGAATCAAATCAACCACTGTTTTTGTACTAATCTGGGGGTCACTAGCCTTGCCTGTGATGACAGAAAAATTAACAGCATCAACCAGCTGCTCCTGGCTTGGACACTCATGGGAAGTGACCTTGGTTTAATTATGGTTTCCTATGCTTTGATTCTTCAGTCTGTGCTGAGGTTGAACTCTGCAGAAGCTGCATCTAAAGCCTTAAGTACCTGTACCTCTCACCTCATCCTAATATTTTTCTTCTACACTGTTATCATTGTAATGTCCATCACACACAGTGCAAAAATGTCAGTTCCTGTCATCCCGGTTCTGCTGAACGTGCTGCACAATGTTGTTCCCCCTGCTCTGAACCCCATGTTGTATGCTCTTAAGAACAAAGAGCTCAAACAAGGCTTATACAAAGTTCTTAGGCTGGATGTCAAAGGAGGCTAAAAAGGTGGGGAAAAAACCACTTTTTCTATTTCAACACTAGGATATCTGGTTGTACTGATTAATCTTATAGGCATATAATACAACATCGTTAATAAATCTGTGTAATGTCATATATTTATTATTAATATAACTTAAAATAATTGTTTTTAAATCATGGTATCACTTTTGTAGTTATGGCTGGTCTAGAACTTGCTATGTAGACCAGACTGGCCTTGACATTTGAGAGAACCACTTGCCTCTGTTTCCTGAGTGTAGGAATTGAAGGCATGGGTATCACATTCAATGAAAATCACTATCTTGGAAAACTGAAAATCATGTAATCTAATGTTTTTTTTCAAAGTCACTAGCCTGGCCTGAATGTTACTAAATACTTATTGGATAATACAATTCATTCAAATGTATACATGAAATGTTTTATAAATCAAAATTAATTGTCCAGGAGTCTGAGACATTTTTAATGTAAATTCCATAAATTTGTGTCCCTTGGCAGAAAGAACAGCTGTGAAATGATGTTAGTTTTGACTTTTAGTTCAGATACTTTGCCTGTTCCATGTGTATACACAGTCCCACACATGCATGTGTACTGATTGATATATGAATGTGAAATTATTTGGTTGTTTATGAGCATCAGAGTGGTAGTAAGAATGAAATCCTTACTGTTTCTCCTCCTAAGCAAGGTGTGCTGATCATCATACAAGAATTGTCCTTTCCGGGGCAATATCAGTTCCAATGTGTAGCTGTCAAGGGGCTGAGATGTTAAGGGATGTGCACACAGCAGCATCCAATGGTTTTTAAGCTAGACTGTCTTCTTGGACATCACTGCATCCAGCTCACTGTCTTGATATTTAGAAAGAAGCCATTTCATAGGGTGAGGAGGGAGAGCAGATAGTGCCACCAGGCTTTTGTTGTTAGGAGGAGATTAATTGGAGAGGTTTAGTTAAAGGGACAGTGGCTTTGAGGGTATGATAATGAATAAGAGCATTCTTAGAACTATAATCTTTATTTCAATCATTCAGAATAAAGACATAAATTTTGTGTGTTTTTTTGTGTAAAATATTTACTTAGTAATTTCCAAGATGGAAATTCAGTAAAGCCTTTTATATGGATTGAATATTGTTGTTTCCCCTGACCTAATGGAATCACTGGAAATGACAGCAGTAAGCTTACATTATTACAGAATGACAAGAAGTACCCGGAGTTGAGCTCCTCATTTTGAACATTGTGGCTTGTCCTCAATACCCTTCAGAAAGAGAAGGACTTCTGGTCCAAATGGTGTAGATATCACATTAGAAGCAACAACATCATGTCTTTAGATATCTTAGTAGAATATATGAACTCTCACTATCATATTGAAAGAAGATGTGTTTCAATTTTCAGGCTAGTAAAGACACAATCTGACTCTCGAAAGAGCTTGGGATAATGTTAAACAGTAAATGCTTCTCATTGTGTCTTTTATAAACAATGATATTTATATTTAAAGCTACTATCAATAGACCTTCTTAGTCATGGACTAATGACATTTTCTTCAGAAAAGTAAGGTTTTTACTATTGACAGCCTTTTATATTTTGGTTGAAAATGTGTAATTTTTTTTGTAGTTAGCACTCTATTTGTTATGTTTTATTTGAGAGATTTGAAATCATATTGAAGAGACAGAAATTACTTATATAACAACAAACACCATACTACTTACTATGTTTATAACCAAAAGGAAAATATAATAGAAGTAAATGGCATGTTTATCTTACATCTTAAAGAATGATTATTTCAGAATATAGCATATTGCCTCTCTGGTATAAAATTCCCCTTCCTAACTTAGGAGTAAAACATTACTGGCAACATTCCTACTTGCTGCTGTTTTATAAAAACATAGAAATCTATTTGTTTATATTTTGGGAAGGAGGAAAATGTGAAAATTCATTTCCTTGTGACAATTAATTTTTAGATGCATATTTTAGTTTTAGAGTATGAATGTTATGCCTGCATATGTGTCTGTGTCTTAATATGTGACTGCATTCCCTAGAACTGGAATTATAGATGGCTGTAAGCCAACCCAGAGTTCTCTATAGGAGCTGAGCCATCTCTCCAGCAATGATGGCTGCCAATGTTCTTGTTCTGTTACATTGTGGATAACGGAAGGAGAAAATGGTGGGCAGGTAACATGACAAAGGTTGATTCTATTTCTTGGCTACACAAGTGTATTTCCTTTGATGATGAACTAATTTTAATATGAATGCTTTGTATATTCCATTATTGTAAGTTTTACATATTACATTACATTATAGTAAATATTTTAATGATTTAAGTGAACTTCAAAAGTATGTTTTAGTTGCACATACAATCAAGTATAATATATTCAATGTCTCTTTAAATGTATATGTATGGGGAGAGATATAAATTCTTAGTTTTCTTTTTGAAACTTTTACACATTTACAAAAAGAAGTAACTCTCCCACCCCCACTACCATCGCCTGTCCAAATCTGTACAGCACACAGTCAGTAGCTTGCAAGAGTCCTCCACTTTATACTTCTATTAGTCTCTCTTTCTACCCAATTTTCACTTATATTGAATATTTTTTGAGACAACCTCACTATGTAGCCCTGGTTAGTCTCAAACTTGAACTTTCCCCGGTCTCAGCCTCCCAGATACTTCTTATTTCTGACAGTGCACACGAAACTGACTCAGTTTTCTATTTTATAACGAGGTCACCAAGCAAATTTACTGCTCTGTGTCAACACAGTATACAAAATTTATTTAGATTGTATGACAATCCAGGTTTTTTATTATCAATATTATATAGAATTTTACTGTGAGAGTGTATAAAAATTTGTTCATGTTGATGCTGACACATACACACACTTACACACTATATGCACACACCACACACCATCCACATACATTATACACACACATACACTCACACATTATACACATACCACACACACACACTCCCTTACACATACACATACCACCCCATATACACACACACTCTTTCCCTTACATATACACGTTCACACACCACATGCATAGACACCACACATTACATGTACATACCACACACCACATATATACTTCCTACACACACACACACACACACACACACACACACACACACACACACACACGTGTGCGCATGCATACATCATACAGACACATGTGGAGATATGGAGAGACAATGAGATTGAGTATCCAGTGTTCCTTTGGGATCCTGGGCACGGGACTGTAGTTCTGTCAGAGTTGCTCAGGTATTTGTAGCCTCTCCATGGAGTTCTGAGCTTCCAGGGTAGGCCTGTGAGGATTCACCATGGCAGAAAAAAAAAACCAAAAACCAACAAACCAAAAACAATGAAAACATGGGACCCACATTCCTGTACTCCAAACATTTATTTAAGTTAGAAATGGAGTTTGGAAGCAAAGAGAATTTGGGATTCGATAATTTTCTTCTAGTATGAGTAACAAATATGAGATAAGATTAGAAATGTCAAATATCAAGCATTTTTCCTACAAAGAGGCAAAACATTTTTTATATTTAAAATTAAGTTTAATCATCTTTAGAAGAAAGGGTAATCATCTAGAGAGTGCCATTCTATGAACATACAAGGAAGATGGTCTGAAATGTTAAAAATAGCATTCAAATTATTAAATGTGATTAAATATTTAGAAGTTATGCTTTAGTATGTGAAATGTCTTATGTATATAAAAGCATAGAATTATAAACAACATTTTGTGAAGTGATTTTTAAATTTTCTTGCATATCAACGTTTATTTGGGAATATTTCATTTCAAAATAAATGTCAGTTTAATATCATCTTCACATTAAGTAAAATGTGAAGTTTCCAGTAGCAGTGTAATAAAAAGCTCTGAAGTCACAGTTCATGTATTTATTTCATGTTTTATATATATTCATGTATCGTATCAGTTTTTAAATGGTCAACAATTTTTCTATAATGACAAAGAATATTTATTTTCTTAGTAATATAAATCTTCCCATCACTATTCAAATAGTTTGTAAGAATTTCATATAGGTATTGGAATAAAAATATTACAATTGAATTTTAACATAGATTGGGCTGTAATTTATTTTCCAGAAAGGGAGCTACACTTTCTTGTACTTCATATAAATTAACTAGACAGTCTTCTTACCTCTCAAAGCTTCCTGAATTCTAGCCAAACACACAGCAGACATGCAAACCTAATCTGCAAATAATTAAAATAAAATAAACAAGGTCATTCATTTTAATTAAATACAATTTTAGTAATATTACTGCAGGGTATATTTATTTTTCAATTTATTTTTTCCCATGGGTTCTATTCATTTGTTTTTTTCTCCATCTTTATTAAATTGGGTATTTCTTATTTACATTTCAGTTGTTATTCCCTTTCCCAGGTTCCAGGCAAACATCCCCTTAACCCTTCCCTCTCCCCTTGTATAAACTTAAAAACCACCACTACCACCATCACCACCTCCACCAACAACAAACAGGCAAGCAATTTTTACAAAGACAGGAGAGGCAATGAAAACACCCACTTGTCCTTTATCTGTGGCAAAGCGATATTTTTCAAGGTTTCTTATACAGAATTTTATTTAGAACACCACAGAAAGTACACTAGAAGGCAGCTTCTCCCAAGGCAGCCATACTCAAGTCTCTAGTGGACTCGAGGGTGTAAGGATAAAATTACTGTACTAATTTACAAACAAAACTTGTCTAAGAGGCCCCTGTCTTCTTCCCCTAGGACCTTCACTCATGGGGGCTGGAGAGGTGGAGTCATTGCCTTGTGAATGTGGAGGAAGCTCCTCAGTGGCCACACTGCCCAGCCCAGTCCTCAGTGTTCAATAAGTACCACTTAACAGTTTGGAAATGAGACCTGTCCGATGCGTGGGACCAGCCACACGAGGGTGGCAAGGGCGTCTGGGTACATGTGCAGTGCCAGATAGCCACAGCGCTCGCAGTGGTGCAGGTGGCGCTGGACCGATCTGAGCCATCTCTGTGGCCTTGGTGGAGCAGGTCACTCCTATGCTTGTGCTCTTGCTGTGGATCCTGAGTTGCCTGTGCACCTCCAGCAGCTCCAACGTGTTCTCGGGTTAGGTGAGAAGACCTAGGGAGTTGAGGGATCCCTGGCGCCTGGGTGCAGGGTTGGAGGACAGGAATTCAGTGTCACTGAGAGGCCTAAGTAAGTGAGGCACTCAGACCCATCTCATCTGGGCCTGGGGGATTGGCCACAGGGATCCTTAAAACTCACAGTTGTCAACCTCCAGACCCATTGCTTCAGTGGTCTACTTCTGGCAACTGTAATCTCAGGTAGATCCGCATTTTTTTTTTGAGGGGGGTGGGGAGAGCACTGAGCAGTATAGAAAAATTGGGATGGTGAAAAGTGCTCAGGTCGTGCAGCCCTATGGATGGGATGAATTTAACATGATTTTGGGTCTTCATGGTGCAGCCAGCCTGGCGCTTAATGTGGCCAGTGCTCTTGGAGGCTGAGCTCCTGCTATTGGATGGTGGAGATAGAGAAGAAAGTCAGTATGCATTCAGTCAATTCCTTGGTTAGGGATGGAGGAGGGAATGCAAGTGGGGTTCAGCAGGAACTGCCTGATTATTCATGTGGGTAGTGTGGAAGGCTTTGCCGAAATAGAACTTTTATTTATGTGACTCTTCATCCACAAAAAACTAATTAAAATGGGTTCTATTTTTATGATTATAAAATCATGAAATCGAAAGATCAAAGAGTATAAATGAGAAAACAATATCATAGATGTCAAAATGTTATTGAGAAAATGCATGTTTTTTTTTTCTTTTTTTCGGGGCTGGGGATCGAACCCAGGACCTTGCGCTTCCTAGGCAAGCACTCTACCACTGAGCCAAATCCCCAAACCCTGAGAAAATGCATGTTAAATGGAGGCAAAGACTCGATAGCCTTTAATAAGATATAGTAATTGAATGGTATACGTATAGTGTAGAAAATGTATATAAAACATTTGTGATATATCTAACACAGGAAATGGAAACTCCCAGAGGACAAGGAAGGTAAATCAGGGGGATTTGTAGAAAGAATAAACCAAAGGATGTTATTGCTTATTTTGTAGAAAAAAATAAACCAAAGAACTCACCATTCTAGGTACCATTAGCTACTCTTGACCTATGACCATACATTCACTTTTGGGGGAAAAAGGATCATAGATCAGTATGTCAAAATACAATAATGAGAAATCATGAAGAATGAGGGAACAATTTCACTGACTTGTGATATCCTGAGATTTACTGGGGAATAAATCATTAGACTATTTTCAGAATCCTTTGAATAGAGCATCAGTAATTAAAGATAAGCTTCAACCACTGTTGAATAAGAATTTTAAAAGTCTAAGTCCTAAGTGTTTAATAATCACTAAGAGGATAAAATCATTTGTCTGTCTGTCTACCTGTCTCGCTGTGTGTGTCTGTCTATCATCTATCTATGAGACTTGCAATATATTACAAACAGGACTCACTCCAGCTCTCCTGACTCAGTCTCCCCAGAGCTGGTATGATAGGCATGAAGCCAGCATGCCCAGACTATTTTCTAAGACCATATCTATAGTAAAATGTGTATCAATTGGTTGAGTAAAGCCACATTTTAACAAATCATAACTGAATACAGTGGATTATTATTCCACAAAGATGAAAGTCTATCTTTTAAAAATTCAGGATCTGGTCAGTCAGAATCTGATCAGTAACAATTGTCTGAGTGAATCAATGAATTAACAATAGAGAACAATACAAACATAACTATTCCTTTGGTTGATTGAATATAAAATGTACTGTATGGTTTTTAAAAGCAAAAGAGAGCTATAGAGAGCAATCTTAACCTGTAGTTTCTCTTGTGTTTTCTTTAGAAAAACCTACATGATTTTAAGTAGTTTCACGGTGGTACTAGCCTGGTCATGTCAGCGCAGAATAACACAGATCTGACTCCAGCTTCCTTTGTTCTGAATGGGATCCCCGGTTTGGAAGACATGCACATCTGGATTTCCTTCCCATTCTGTTCCATGTATGCAGTGGCTATGATGGGGAACTGTGGACTGCTCTATCTCATCTTCTTTGAGGACTCCTTACATAGACCCATGTACTACTTTTTAGCAATGCTTTCTCTAACGGACCTTGTCATATGCTCCAGTACAATCCCTAAAGCCCTCTGCATCTTCTGGTTCCATCTGAAAGAAATTGGATTTGATGACTGTCTTGTACAGATGTTCTTTACCCATACCTTTATGGGGATGGAGTCTGGGGTGCTCATGCTCATGGCTCTGGACCGCTACGTAGCCATCTGCTACCCTCTACGTTACTCCACCATTCTCACCAATGTTATCATTGCCAAGATTGGGTTTGCCACCTTCCTAAGAGGGGTGCTGCTAATTATTCCATTCACATTTCTCACCAAGCGCCTACCCTACTGCCGAGGCAATATAATACACCATACCTACTGTGACCACATGTCCGTAGCCAAGTTGTCCTGTGGCAATGTCAAGGTGAATGCCATTTATGGCCTGATGGTCGCTCTCTTGATTGGAGGCTTTGACATTCTGTGCATCACGGTCTCCTACACCATGATCCTGAGGACAGTGGTCAGCTTATCCTCAGCAGATGCTAGGCAGAAAGCCTTCAGCACCTGCACTGCCCACATCTGTGCCATTGTTTTCTCCTATAGCCCAGCCTTCTTTTCCTTTTTTTCCCACCGCTTTGGGGGGCACACCATCCCTCCTTCTTGCCACATCATTGTGGCTAATATTTTTCTGCTTTTGCCTCCTACTATGAACCCTGTTGTTTATGGAGTGAAAACAAAGCAAATACGAGACTGTGTCATAAGGATTCTTTCAGGGTCGAAGGTTTTCAAAGCTCACAGTATATAAATGACCTTTGGCAGGGTAACAGAGTATAATTATATTTAATTGCTTGCTTATGTGGGAGCTGGTAAAATCCTTGTAGATGTACTAACTTACCATGGCACTGAAAACCAGACCATGTTACATGTATTCTTCAAAAGTCCTGGAAAGCTCACCAAGCTCCCATGATTCTCGCTTCTTTTTTGAAGAAGTAATCTACTGGAAGGACCAGGTTTCATTGACAGAAGCCAATGAAAAATGTGTAAATCAGGAGGATTTTAAGTCTTGTTTCAATATATCAACTGTAATTTTTAGGATGTATGTCAGTTATTGCTTTTGATAGAGTATTATATGTATACAATTGTAAATGTGTATATTGATCTTATACATAGGATGGAGATATATATATTTCAAAGTGCTTGTTTTCAAATACTTCTTTCTTCCTGAAAGGAAAGAGATGTTTCTCATAAAGTCATGTTATTATCTAGAGAGCTCAACAGAATCTTATTAGGCTAGCTAATTTTCTCTGTCCAAGCACTGTAATAATTATTTCACAGAAGAACAAATGACTGTCCCATTTCCTTCAAGACAGCTTTAAAGATCAAGTAGTCCAGAAATAGAGTTATTTCTCTGAAACACGTTTAAGGAAATTCATATATTTTCCATAGAAAAATCATATAAGAAACTATTAAATCTTATTTTGAAGTTTAATTGCAAGTATAATAAAATTGATTATTTCTCTTTTATTTAAAGTCTATTAAATCAATAAAAGAAGTTCAAAGAAACAATATTTATATACTTAATGTTTTGTTAGCTGAGCTGATTTATAAAGAAGGCAGAGTAAACAATTTTTTTATTCTCACTTTTCCTTGTCCAGGAGGCGACAAAACATTCTTTCTTTCAAATCATAATTCGAGAGATCGTAATGATGAATCAACTACAGTCATCAAATTTCATTCATCCATTTTTAAACCTTTTGTACTGTATCACATTTAATAACTTATGAGATGACATTGTCTTTAAAATAGGTGCTACAGACTATTACCAGGATCCAAAACTGGTCAAAAGGCACTGGATATGTGACTATAGGGTGTCTAACCCCTCTGATTGATTTAAATTCAAAATTATGCCCCTAAGGCTCAGAAAAATAATAAAAAGTTCGGTGGGAAGAGTATAAGAACCAGATGACCAGGGTACCTTCTCCTAAATAGTATTTTCTAAACACAACAAGGAAGCCGAACCTATGAAACCTTAACAGTATGGTTGCCTAAGACAAGATCTTCATAATGAAAGTACAATGACATGACAATGACATTCCAGTGTGAATGGGAGAAATTACCCAAGATTATATTCCAGATGAAGATCTAATAGTAACCGATGTGCTCAGAGAGAGGAGAATAAGTTTTATATTCCCCTAGTAGGTTTTCCACTACAAAGTGGTCATAGTCAGTACTTGGTAAATGTCTGTCTGTCTGTCTGTATGTATGTATGAATGTATGTATGTATGCATGTATGTACACATATGTATTTATATGAAGCAATTATTTAAGAAGAGTTTGTGAACTTGAGATTGGGTGAGGCATGGGAGGGTTTGGGGAGGAATGGAAATGATGTAAACAGAGTGTAATGTATGAAATTTTTAAAAGAGTAAAAGTTACTTAAAACTGTGGTTGGGATATGACTTATTTGTGAAAGTACTTATCATGCAATCGTGAGAATCTAGTGATCCTTAAAACTAATGTAAAATAACCAATAGTGGTGGTGTCATGAAACTTTAATCCCAAACTTCAGAAGTTGGAAACAAGAAGATCCCTGTGACTTACTGTTCAGCTAGCCTAGTCTAATTGCTACATCCATAGATCATCACATCGCTCAACCCTTATCAAAGAAGTTTCTTGCAGTGGATGACAACTGCAATAGGTCATTTACTGGTCACTAAATAGGACAGACAAAACAGTGAAATACTTAGCCTAATTTCCATTAATAGGAAAGTACCTATACACGCTTATATTTCACTCACAAGGCTCAGGGCTTTTCATGGATGATTGTACAGAAAGATTGTGAGAAATGGGTAACTTCAAGAAAACTGTTTTCAACCTGCTGCAGGGCAGATAAATGTAAGAACTCATGGGAATTGTGACAGCCTTAAATCAGTCAAAATAAAAGCATGGATGGGGGAGATGGGTACAGAATCACATCACAAGGTGAGGAGCTATTGAAAGTTGTTGGCTTGTGTGAGAAGAGTCAGATTCATTTTTTAAATTTTTTTTTATGAAGCTGTTTTTTTTTTGGTTCTTCTTTTTTTTTTTTTTCGGAGCTGGGGACCGAACCCAGGGCCTTGGGCTTCCTAGGCAAGCACTCTACCACTGAGCTAAATCCCCAACCCAAAAATTTTATAAGATATATTTCTTTACTTACATTTCAAATGTTATTTCCTTTCCCAGTTTCCTGTCCATAAGCCCCCATCCCCTCCCCCTCCCCCCATGGGTATTCCCCCCATCCATCCCCCTTACTGCCCCTCCCCATATTCCCCTGCACTGGGAGTCCAACCTTTGCAGGACCAAGGACTTCCCCTTCCACTGGTGCCCCAACAAGGTTATTCTCTGCTACATATGCAGTTGGAGCCCTGGGTCAGGCCATGTATAGTCTTTGGGTAGTGGTTTAGTCCCTGGAAGCTCTGGTTGGTTGGCATTGTTGTTTTTATGGGGTTGCAAGCTCCTTCAACTCTTTCAATCCTTCCTCTAATTACCCAAGGAGGTCCTGTTCTCATTTCGGTTGTTTGCTGCTAGCATTGACCTCTGTATAGGACATGCTCTGGATGTGTCTCTCAGGAGAGATCTATATTCAGTCCCTTTCAGCATGCATGTTTCAGCTTCATCAATCTTATCTAGTTTTGGTGGCTGTATATATATATATATATATATATATATATATATATATATATATATATATATATATATACCACATGTGGGGCAGGCTGTGGATGGCCATTCCTTGAGTCTCGCTGCTCTAAACTTTGCTTCCATATCCCCTCCTATGGATATTTTTCCCCCTTTTAAGAAGGAGTGGGAGCATCCGCATTTTGGTCATCCTTCTTGTTGAGGTTTGTATGGTCTGTGGTAATTTGAACCTTTTGGTTAATATCCACTTATCAATGAGTGCATACCAAGTGTGTTTTTCTGTGATTGAGTTACCTCACTCAGGATGATATTTTCCAGTTCCAACCATTTGCCTACGAATTTCATAAACTCGTTGTTTTTGATAGCTGAGTAATATTCCATTGTGTAGATGTACCACATTTTCTGTATCCATTCCTCTGTTCAAGGGCATCTGGGTTCTTTCCCGCTTCTGGCTATTATAAATAAGGCTGCTATGAACATAGTGGAGCATGTGTCCTTGTTATATGTTGGGGGCGTCTTTTGGGTATATGCCCAAGAGAGTATAGCTGGGTCCTCAGTTAGTTCAATGTCCAGTATTCTGAGGAACCTCCAGACTGATTTCAGGAGTGGTTGCACCAGTCTGTAATCCCACCAACAATGGAGAAGTGTTCATCATTCTCCACATCCTTGATAGTGTCTGATGTCACCTGAGTTTCTGATCTTAGCCATTCTGACTAGTGTGGGGTGGAATCTCAGTGTTGTTTTGATTTGCATTTCCCTGATGACTAAGAATGTTGAACATTTCTTTAGGTGCTTTTTGGCCATTTGATAATCCTCAGCTGAGAATGTTTGGTTTAGCTCTGTACCCCACTTTTTTTTCTTTTTTTTTCCGGAGCTGGGGATCGAACCCAGGGCCTTGTGCTTGCTAGGCAAGCGCTCTACCACTGAGCTAAATCCCCAACCCCTGTACCCCACTTTTTAACAGGGTTATTTGGCTCTCTGGAGTCTAACTTATTGAGTTCTTTGTATATTTTGAATATTAGCCCTCTATCAGGAGTAGGATTGGTAAAGATCTTTTCTCAATCTGTTGGTTGCCGTTTTGTCCTAACCACAGTGTCCTTTGCCTTACAGAAGCTTTGCAGTTTTATGAGATCCCATTTGTCGATTCTTGATCTTAGAGCATAAGCCATTGGTGTTTTGTTTAGGAAATATTTCCCTGTGCCCATGTGTTAGAGACTCTTCACCACTTTTTCTTCTATTACTTTGAGTGTATCTGGTTTGATGTGAAGGTCCTTGATCCATTTGGACTTCAGCTTTGTCCATGGTGATAAGAATGGATCTATTTGCATTCTCCTACATGCTGACCTCTAGTTGAACCAGCTCCATTTGTTGAAATGCTATCTTTCTTCCATTCAATGGCTTTAGCTCCTTTCTGAAAGATCAAGTGACTATAGGTGGGTGGGTTCGTTTCTGGGTCTTCAATTCTATTTCACCAATCTACCTGCCTGTCTTTATACCAATACCATACAGTTTTTAAGACTACTGCTCTGTAATACTATTTGAAGTCAGGGATGGTGATTACCCCAGAGGTTGTTTTATTGTTGAGTATAGTTTTTGCTATCTTTGGTTTTTTGTTATTCCAAATGAATTTGTAAATTGCTCTTTCTATGTCTATAAGGAATTGAGTAAGAGTTTTGATGCATTGAATCTGCAGATTGCTTTTGGCAAAATGGCCATTTTTACTATATTAATCCGGATACTCCATGAATACAGAAGATCTTTCCATCTTCTGGGATCTTCCTCACTTTCTTACTACAGAGACTTGAAGTTCTTGTCATACAGATCTTTCACTTGCTTGGTTAAAGTCACACCAAGATATTTTATGTTATTTGGGATTATTGTGAAGGGTGTCATTTCCCTAATTTCTTTCTCGGCTTGTTTCTCTTTTGTGTAGAGGAAGGCTACTGATTTATTTGAGTTAATTTTATACCCAACCACTTTGCTGAAGTTGTTTATCAGCTTTAGTAGTTCTCTGGTGGAAGTTTTGGGATCACTTAAATATACTATCATATCATCTGCAAATAGTGATATTTTGACTTCTTATTTTCCAATGTGTATCACTTTGATCTCCTTTTGTTGTCTGATTGCTCTAGCTAGAGCTTCAAGAACTATATTGAATAAGTAGGGAGAGAGTAGGCAGCCTTGTCTAGTCCCTGATTTTAGTGGGATTGCTTCAAATTTCTCTCCATTTAGTTTAATATTACCTACTGGTCTGCTGTATATGGCTTTTACTGTGTTTAGGTATGGGCCTTGAATTCCTATTCTTTCCAGGACTTTTATCATGAAGGGGTGTTGAATTTTATCAAATGCTTTCTCAGCATCTAATGAAATGACCATGTAGTTTTTATTTTTCAGGTGGTTTATATAGTGGATTATGTTGATGGTTTTTCATATATTAAACTATCCCTGCATGGCTAGGATGAAGCCTACTTGATCATGATGGATGATTGTTTGGATGTGCTCTTGGATTCGGTTTGCCAGAATTTTATTGAGTATCTTTGCGTCGATATTCATAAGGGAAATTGGTCTGAAGTTCTCTTTCTTTGTTGGGTGTTTGTGTGGTTTAGGTATAAGAGTCATTGTGGCTTCATAGAAATAATTTGGTAGCCCTCCATCTGTTTCAGTTTTGTGGAATAATATGGATAGTATTGGTATGAGCTCTTCTTTGAAGGCCTGATAGAATTCTGCACTGAACCCATCTGGACCTGGGCTCTTTTTGTTTGAGAGACCTTTAATGACTGTTTCTATTTCTTTAGGAGTTATGGGGTTGTTTAAATGGTTTTTCTGTTCCTGATTTAACTTTGGTACCTGGTATCTTTCTAGGAAATTGTCCATTTCCTCCAGCTTTTCAAGTTTTACTGAATATAGGCTTTTGTAGTAGGATCTGATGATTTTTTGAATTTCCTCTGATTCTGTAGTTATGTCTCCCTTTTCAGTTCTGATTTTGTTAACTAGGACACACTCTCTGTGTCCTCTGGTTAGTCTGGCTAAGGGTTTATCTATTTTGTTGATTTTCTCAAAGAATCAGCTTTTGGTCCTGTTGATTCTTTTTATAGTCCTTTTTTTTCTTCTTGGTTGATTTCAGCTCTGATTTTCCTGCCTTCTATTCCTCCAGGGTGTATTTGCTTCTTTTTGTTCTAGAGCTTTTAGGTGTGCTGTCAAGCTGCTGATATATGCTCTCTCCTTTTTCTTTCTGCCAGCACTCAGAGCTATGTATTTTCCTCTTAGCACAGCTTTCATTATGTCCCATAAGTTTGGGTATGTTGTACGTTCATTTTTATTAAATTCTAAGAAGTCTTCAATTTCTTTATTTCTTCCTTGACCAGGTTATCATTGAGCAGAAAATTGTTCAACTTCCATGTATATGTGTACGATATTCCCTTATTTTTATTGAAGACCAGCTTTAGCCCATGGTGGTCTGATAGGCCGCATGGGATTATTTCTATCTTTCTGTATCCTTTGTGGCCTGTTTTTTGACTGATTATATGGTCAGGTTTGGAGAAAGTACCATAAAGTGGCGACCAGAAGGTACATCCTTTTGTTTTAGGATAAAATGTTCCATAAACATCTGTTAAATCCATTTGGGTTTATGACTTCTCTTAGTCTATCTATGTCTCTGTTTAATTTCTGTTTCCATGATCTGTCCATTGATGAGAGTGGGGTGTTGAAATCTCCTACTATTATTGTGTGAGGTGCAATGTGTGCTTTGAGCATTAGAAAGGTTTCTTTTATGCCCTTGTATTTGGGGCATAGGTATTTAGGATTGAGAGTTCATCTTGGTGGATTTTTCCTTTGATGAATATGAAGTGTCCTTCCTTATCTTTTTTGATGACTTTTGGTTGAAAATCAATTTTATTCGATATTAGAATGGCTACTCCAGCTTCCTTCTTCACACCATTTGCTTGGAAAGTTGTTTTCCAGCCTTTCACTCTGAGGTAGTATCTGTCTTTGTCTCTGAGGTGTGTTTCCTGTAGGCAGCAGAATGCAGGGTCCTCATTGCGTATCCAGTTTGTTAATCTATGTCTTTTTATTGGGGAGTTGAGGCCATTGATATTGAGAGATATTAAGGAATAGTTATTGTTGCTTCCTGTTATATTCATATTTGGATGTAAGATTATGTTTGTGTGCTTTTCTTCTCTTTGTTTTGTTGCCAAGACGATTAGTTTCTTGCTTTTTCTAGGGTGAAGCTTGCCTCCTTATGTTGTGCTTTACCATTTATTATCCTTTGAAGGACAGGATTTGTTGAAAGATATTGTGTAAATTTGGTCTTGTCATGGAATATCTTGGTTTCTCCATCTATGTTAATTGAGAGTTTTGCTGGATACAGTAACCTGGGATGGCATTTTTGTTCTCTTAGGGTCTTTGTGACATCTGTCCAGGATCTTCTGAATTTCATAGTCCCTGGTGAGAAGTCTGGTGTGATTGTGATAGGTCTGCCTTTATATATTACTTGACTTTTTTCCCTTACTGCCTTTAATATTCTTTTTTGTTTTGTGCATGTGGTGTTTTCACTATTATGTGACAGGCAGAGTTTCTTTTCTGGCCCAATCTATTTGGAGTTCTGTAGGCTTCTTGTATGTTTATGGGCATCTCTTTCTTTAGGTTAGGGAATTTATCTTCTATGATTTGCTGAAGATATTTACTGGTCCTTTGAGCTGGCAGTCTTCACTCTCTTCTATACCTATTATCCTTAGGTTTGATCTTCTCATTGAGTCCTGGATTTCCTGTATGTTTTGGACCAGTATTTTTTTTCTGTTTTACATTATCTTCAACAGTTGTTTTGATAATTTCTATGGAGTCTTCTGCTCCTGAGATTCTCTCTTCTATCTCTTATATTCTGTTGGTGATGCTTGTATCTAGGGCTCCCTATCTCTTCCTTTGGTTTTCTATATCCAGGGTTGTCTCCCTTTGTGCTTTCTTTATTGCTTCTATTTCCATTCTTAATTCCTTTACCTGTTTGATTTTGTTTTCCTGTAATTCTTTCAGGGATTTTTGTGATTCCTCTCTATAGGCTTCTACTTGTTTATTTATATTTTCCTGCATTTCTCTAAGGGAGTTCTTTATGTCTTTCTTGAAGTCCTCCATCATCATGATCAAATGTGATTTAAAATCAAGATCTTGCTTTTCTGGTGTGTTTGGATATTCAATATTTGATTTGGTGGGAGAATCATGATGCCATGTAGTCTTGGTTTCTGTTGCTTGGGTCCTGTGCTTGCCTCTCGCCATCAGGTTGTCTCTATTGTTACCTTGTTCTGCTATTTCTGACAGCGGCTAGACCATCCTATAAGCCTGTGTGTCAGGAGTGCTGTAGGCCTGTTTTCCTGTTTCCTTTAAACCAGTCATGGGAATAGAGTGTTCAGCTTTCAGGTGTGTAGTCTTTTCTGTCTACTGGTCTTCAGCTATTCCTGTGGGCGTGTGTCCTGAGTCCCCAGGCAGGTCACTTGGAGCAGAAAAGTTGGTTTTACCTCTGGTTCCGGGCCTGACGTTGCTCCTTGTGGGGGCTGTGTTTCACCTCTCTGTGGGGGAGGCCACCAGCAGGGACTGCCCCACCTTTTCTCAGGCCCCTGTGCAGAGGGGTCCCAAATGGTGTTAGGTGTTTTCCTCTGGAGTCAGAAATGTGGGCAGAGTGTAGTCTCTTCTGGCTTCCCAGGCGTGTCTGCCCCTCTAAAGGTTAAACTCTCCCTCCCAAGGGTTTTGGGTGCAGGGAGCTGTTGACCAGGTCCCTTCAGATCAGGGCAGTGTCTGGACTGCAGGGGACTACCAGAAGCCCTATACAGTTTCCTCTTGGGCCAGGGATGTGGGCAAGGGTGGGCAGTGTTGGAGGTCTCTTCCGCTCTGCAGTCTCAGGAGTGCCCTCCTGTCTGTGCGGTGAGTTCTCTCTCCCATGGGGTTTGGGAGCAGGGAGCTGTGGGCCAGGCTCTATTTTCATTTTCAATTCATTCACCTGTTTTGTTTTCCTGTAATTCTTTTAGCGATTTTTGTGTTTCCTCTCTAAGGTCTTCTTGTTTACTTGTGTTTTTCTACATTTCTTTAAGTCTTTCTTGAAGTACTCCATCATTATTCAAAAATGTGATTTTAAATAAAAGTCTTGTTTTTCTGGTGCATTTGGGTATCCGGTATTCTCTTTGGTGGGAGAACTGGGCTTTGAGTTTGCCAAGTAGTCTTGGTTTCTGTTGCTTAGGTTCCTGCGCTTGCCTCTAGCCATTGCGTTGTCTCTGGTCTTTGCTTGTCTTGCTGTTTCTAGCAGTGACTTGGCCCTGCTGTAGGCCTCTGTGTCAGCAGTCCTGTACAACTGTTTTCCTGTTTTCTTTCAGCCTTTCCTGAGAACAGGTGCTCTGATTTCAGGTGAGTCAGTGCTCCTGGAGACTGTCTTCCAGCTCAAGGCTCAGGCAGGAATCAAAGGGTCCTGCCCCTGATTGCTCATAGGTCCTTGCACCTAGTGGGCACAGTTGGCACTATGCCCTTCCATCTTGGGTCTGGACTGTGGGCAGTGGGTAGTCTCCTCTGACTTCTCAGGAGTATCCACACTTCTGAAGGTCCAGCTCTCTTCCACATGGGATTTGGGTGCAGGAAGTTGCTTGGCCGGTTCAGTTCAGTCCGGGGCACAGACCAGAACTGGCCACTATCTCTTCCTATATCCCTGTGTCCAGAGGCCTGTGCACTTTCCTCTTGGACTGGGGATGTGGGCCGAAGTGTGCAGAGGTGGCAGTTTGACCTGCGGTCTCAGGATATCTGCACTCCTGGCTGGTCAGCTCTCTTCCCCACGGGATTTGGGTGCAGGGAACTGTGGGATGGTATCAGTTCACTCAGTTGTTTTTCTTTAAAATGAAATATCCAAAACCCCCTTCTGACTTCCACTGGTCATGCATGTAAAGACATGTGCATGCAGACACATCACAATAAATAATGAACTATGAAAAAGATGTTCATTTTTCATAAGTTTTTGTGTGGTGTTTGATATTCTTTTCTTTTTACCAATAAAAATAAGTCATTTAACAATAATAAAATGAGATAGTAGGAAGAAATCCAATCACTGAAACATATAGGTATATGGAATACAAATATAAACAAAATAAATACATTTGAGTATTTACTCATATAGATGTAAGCACGTGGACTCATTAATTTTTCATGGTGTTTATTGATTCTTTGTGAATTTCACATCATGCACCCCAATTTCATTCATTACCCAGTCGTTCCATGTGGAACCTGCACCCTTGTAATCTCTCACCAAAATAAATCAAAAATGAAAATTAAATTAAAAAAAAAAACCAAAATCTCACTGTGGAAACTGCAGTGTGTCTCAGTGTCTCACACTATATACCTGTCTTCCAAACAGCTGCTCTAGCAAATGATCATTGTCACAGGTGACTGTTCTGGTCAGAAGCCTCTGCCTTCTGCTACACCATCAATATTGGATCCTCAATGAGACTCCGTTGGATACCTTGTTGTTGCCCTGAATCATGGAGATCATGTAGCTTTGATTTTTTATGACCAGCCCCTTCAGAAGTTCCAGCAGCATGTGTGTATAAAGATATTGTGGTGGGCTATCTCAAAGCACTGACATTGGATCTGGGCCTGGGTGGTAGCTGAGTGGCTTAGTCTGTCAGCTTGCCTGCTCCCTAGGCACCAGATGAGCTCTTCCATACTAAAGCTACTAAGGTCAGCTTTCTTATGCTACCCAATTGCAGAGGGGGTTGGCTCTCCAGAGTGCATTAGGCAGTGAGGGCATGGGCCAACTCTCTCATGTGCATATCACTGCTGGTACCAAATTCAGTGACTGGTGAAGGGCTTGGAATATTCAGCTTGACCCTCAGAATGGCCTCAGTTGAAAGCCCAGACCATAGACTTTCTCATGGTATTTGGTGGTAACAGTGGTCACAGACATTAACACAGACACCTGCTGCTGCTGAAGTGCCACAGACTCAGATATGTCCCCTCAGCTGCAAAAAGAGTCCAAACATCACTACGGCCTCAATTGGCACTGCAGGCTATGTGAAAATCAGGCTATCGTGACTACCAATGTGTCTATAGTTCTGCCTCTTTTAATAGCCTGCAAGCTGCACATCTTCTTTCCCTTCTACCTCTCCACCACATACTTCTTCATTAGAGTTGCAGCCACAGCTAGCCTGTACCTCATGGTGGCAGGCCAGGCCTGTCTTATAAATTAATTTAATCAATAAATGTAAAACATAAACTAGAAATATTTTTCTACATCAACTTATATATTATATCTGATTATGTCATTATTGAGCCTCTCTTTTTCAAAACTATCCAATACATGTGAATATATATGTGTGTGTGTATATATATATATATATATATATATATATATATATATATATTAAAAGATTCACACATTAGTACACATATACATATTTGCAGTGGGCATTACAATGTCATGAGTTGGATTATTAACAAGGTAAATAAAAAGAAAGATAGTTATTTCTGTCTATCAAAATTCTTTCAGAATCTACACCTCACATAGAATGTGTAACTTGAGTATAATTTCCTCCTAGTTTCATCAGTGCCTGAGGATTAAATGCCAAAATTATCTCAGATGTCCCAAAGGATGTTCTCTCTCCAACCACAGTCTTCTGAGACACAGAACTACAAAGACCCAATCAAGTGTACACTCTCCAAACTGGAGAACTTGAAAATGATGCAGGAATGCTGGGTGGGTGTAGAACCCCTCATGCTTAGGCTCTTGGTCATGGATACTGCTCTGGTCTCTCTTAGAACTGAGGTGAGTTTGAGAGACTTCTAATGATCATTGCTTTCAGAAAATGGAAAAAAGCTGAAGACAAAGAAACTCATGAGTTGTAGAGCACAGGAGTTCTACTGACCTCCATATTACATTTCCATTAGCCTGGGTGAAATGGGTAGAAAAGCTTCCAATGTTGTAAGGCAATAGCAAAATGACTTTGTAATTAATTGGAGATAATGAAATTCAGTTAGTTACTGGTTCCCACAGGGAAAATGTGTTTTCTTTACATTTACTAATAGATATGTTCAGATTTGCATCCAGTAGAACAGTCCTTTGGAAGGGAGCTTAAAAGTCATACAAAACAAGACTGGAATAGTAAGGATATTGGCAGGACTTGCTGAAGGAGGCTCCCTCTGCAAAAATCTGCCTATGCAAAATGCCACACAGCCACAGGCCACACAGAATCTTTCCAAAAAGTCCCAGATGGGACTGCAGCTATATCACAGACAATTGCTGTGTGGAGAGCTCTCTCAGTGAGTGAATAACTCTCATTTCTCATACCTGACCTGTCTCTGCCCTAAGTAACAATTCAGGGTAAAGTTTCTCTGTCTTGCATTTTTAAAATCATGTTCTTACATCGTCACAAAACTCAATACTCAGCTTATGAAACTTCCTATCAGTATTATGATCTATCACTCAGGGTCATAGACACAAACATTGAATGTTTGGTAGAAATTTCAAACTTTCATGTGATTTTTAGCATGTAAGTTAAAATTTTAGCCCCTGCACCTGTGTTACAGGTGTTCATTCTACACAATGAAGATATAATATGTGTCTGTGTGATTTAAGTTTGAATAGGGGAACCAGCCTTCTCCTAAATATTAGTAACCTAATGTATTAGATTTTGCCTAATTGCTTAATTAATATATTTTCCCAAAATAGAATGCTGGCAGGAATGTCAAAGGCAACCTAATTATCAAGTCAGTGCAGAGTATATACCTTATTACATATATTATTAGTGTAAAAACTCATACATCAGGTATTTAATTATAGGTGCTGGGTATATTCTCACTTTGTTGTGTAAACATATCAGAGGGTTTTTAGTGCTAGAGGTTACTATCCTTTAAGACTTCTAAAAGTTGTACAAAAAAATCTTTTGTTCCTTCAAATTCAACTCTATCCATCTATTTTGTATTTCAAAGAAGCTTTAACTCATTGTCAGGATTCTTCCATATCTATTATAAATATGTTATAGAAAGAAGCTCTTATACTCTTAGAGAATTAAATTTTAGCAACATAGATTTTTTTTCTTTTCTGGAATATTTTGAGTGCCGTGAATAGTGCGAAAAATAACTATGTGGGAGATGAATGGATCCCAGTGTGGGAAATATAAGACAAAATTCCCTGTACTAAGGGAGGCAAAGAAAGAGCTCAGTTTGACTTGTCTGGCTGTGATGCAATTGGCATTATGGGTAGATTTTATTATCATGCATTAACAGATTGTCAGATTTCTGCACTTGTTCATTTGTTTTAAGTTGCAAGCACAAAGCAGACCTAACAGCTCAGATCTATCCAAATATTCTGGGTCCTTTGATGAGTCAGCATTATGATTCTCTAGCTATGTTAGGATTGAGACATTGAATGCACATTCCAAAGACAGGGACATATTCTCTTACAGAAATTACAGTGGCAACTCGCTTAGTTACCTTCTAGTAACAGCATCCTTTCATGAATTCTTATACAGTTTTACATATATATATTATATGCAATATTATTGTTAACAATATTCTAAGCTTGATGTACTTATATGAGTGTAGAAAGAGAAACCTGAACCATAAGTGGGCTAATCAAGTGGTGAACAACATATTCTCTGTCAAGTGAAAAATGGCAAGAGAGTATGAAGTAATGAAGAATACTGCAAGACTCTTAAAAATTTCTAATTTTAATGTTTTCTCATTTTTTCAGGTTATCATTTATTTTATACATTATTATTATATTTTTACCATTTATTTATATTCTTTTCTAGTACACTGACATTATTACTGAGTATAAAATGCTCTCATCCTGCCAGTCATTATGTCTAGAGCAAACAGCTCCAGCCTGACCCCAGAATTCTTTATCCTCAATGGTGTTCCTGGGCTGGAAGATGCACATGTCTGGATCTCTCTGCCATTCTGCTTCATGTATATGATTGCTGTGGTGGGGAACTGTGGGCTTATCTACCTCATTGGCCATGAGGAGGCTCTGCACCGGCCCATGTACTTCTTCCTGGCCTTACTCTCCTTCACTGATGTTACCTTGTGCACAACTACAGTGCCTAATATGCTGTGCATATTCTGGTTCAATTTCAAGAAGATTGGATTTAATTCCTGCCTTGCCCAGATGTTCTTTGTCCACATGTTGACTGGAATGGAGTCTGGTGTGCTCATGCTCATGGCCCTGGACCGGTATGTGGCCATCTGCTATCCTCTTCGATATACCACCATCCTCACCAACCCTGTGATTGCCAAGGCTGGGCTTGCTACATTCTTGAGAAGTGTCATGCTCATCTTTCCATTCACTCTCCTCACCAAGCGCTTGCCCTATTGCAGAGGCACCCTTATCCCTCACACTTACTGTGATCACATGTCTGTGGCTAAGGTATCCTGTGGCAATGCCAAGGTCAACGCAATCTATGGTCTCATGGCTGCTCTATTGATTGGTGTGTTTGACATTTGCTGTATCTCTGTGTCTTACACTATGATACTGAGGGCAGTGGTGAGTCTGTCCTCTGCTGATGCTCGTCACAAGGCCTTCAGCACCTGCACATCTCACATTTGTGCTATTGTGATCACTTATGTGCCTGCATTTTTTACCTTTTTCACTCATCGTTTTGGAGGACACACTATTCCTCACCACATCCACATCATAGTGGCCAACCTTTACCTGCTCCTGCCTCCTACCATGAACCCTATTGTTTATGGAGTCAAGACCAAGCAGATTCGAGAAAGTGTAATCAAATTTTTACTTGGAGATAAAATGGGCATTCCCTAAAACAAATGCATGTTAATACCAGCTCTACAGCTTTTGACGGGAAATATAGTGGAGAAAAAATTAATAAAAGATGAATGAAAGAGTATTAAGTCATCTACTTTGTAGAAGTTCTGAAGTTTTTGCAAGTGAAATTATGAACTATTCTTTATAAGGAAAATTTGCCAAAATATAGGACTTAGAAATTAAACGCAGTGCACTCATTCTGTATAACTCTATATGAACATAATTCTAAATATGTAGAAAAGTAATAAAAAATGCATGGACAGTAAATGTCAATCTTTGTTCTGTGTTTGAAAGACAATCTTGCAGTAGTTTGGGAGAACCTTGTCCTCCCAGTTAAGGGCAAACTTTTACATCAAGTATGTTACTATATTGCGATTGTACAATATATATATACCAATTGTAATGATTTGTTAGCTTTATATAAACTCTTTATTTTTCAATGTTCGAGAGGTCTGCTCTTCCCTGAATATTCAGTTTTTAAGCTCCATAAAAACTGTTTTTTTTTTTACTAGTAATTGTGTTGTTAAGTAGGTTATATTATCAGGTTTCTATGGCATTTGATATTATTTCACTCCTTCACTCATTTTTGAGACATCAAATACAACTAATTCTTTTAGCGATAAACTGTGTTTAATTCAAGGGCCCAGAGCTAAATGTCCAATAATTCCAAATTGCTGGGCACTGAGAATGGATACACTGGTAAGGAAAACCTGAAATGAAACATGTATGAAAAACAAGAAGAGATTATTAAAAATAGATGCACCTTAGTAGACAATTAATCAAATGCTTTATTGATCTTGGATTCATGTAGTTTGAAAATTAAAATGTTTAATTTCTAAGGATTAAGCATGTTAATAAATTTCTGTATGTGTATAAATGTCAACTTTAATACCTTTTTCAAACATAACAACAACTTACCTATAAAATGTATAAATATGCCAATTCTTACAAAAGAGCATAACATGGTTTCTGGTATACTCTAATTGTTTAATAAATTATTGTATTGTTTATGAGTTGTTAGTTTCAACTCAGATTAATTCTGAACATCAGTGTCTGATGAAAAGTCTTTTCTCAGTGAGGATTAGTTTTCTATGGCTGAGTGTTCATTGGCTTCTCACAAGCATGCTAGTGTAGGTCATAGTTTTATTTTTATTTAGATATTTTTTCCAGACAATATGTTTTTGTCATATACTTCCCTTCTTACAATTACTCCCAGATCCTCCCCACTTGCCTATCCATTTAATGTAATGTTTTTTCTCTTTGAAAAGAATAATACAAAAATCATTAATTTAATAACAATAAGACTAGCAAAACCAATTAGACAAAATATACCCAAACAAAAGATGCACAAATACACAAAGTCCATTTTTAGTTGGCCTACTCTTTCTCGCTTTGGGATTGCCTTGAAATATGATTGAATTACCCAGTAAGGCTCTATTGGAGAACAGATTTTCTACTTCCCAGCAGCTAACAATTGTAGCTATGATTTTGGCTAGGGTTGCAGTACTGTGTCTACTTCCCCTCCTCAGTACTTGGATCTTGTCTGGTTTGAATATGTGCAGGTATTGTATGTGCTGTCACAATTTCTGTGAGTTCCTATGTATACCAGTTCTGTTGTAGCTAGAATATACTATTTCCTTGGATTCATCTACCTCCTCTGGCTCTTACATCTCCCCCACCCCTGCTTCTGCATAGATTTCTGAACCTTGATAGGAGAAGTTTGATTAGCGACATTCCATTTAGGACTGGGTACTCCAAAGTCATTCTCTTTCTGTGCATTGACCAATTATGGGTCTCTGTCTTATCCCTATCTACTGCAAGAGGAAGCTTCTATGATGAACAGCCATGGTTTTAATGTCTTCTATATGCTTGATTCCTTTCTGAAACATGTAAAGGATTACAAAAGCTGGACTGAATTCTTCTAGTAGAGACAGAAATGTCTTTGGGATGATTAAGTTAAAACTGAATGAATGTTCATTGTTACTTATTGGGGGCAGTGGGTGAAGACTTTACGGGGCTATGATATGAATCTTGAGTGTATGTAAGTACTTAGGGAGTACAGAAAACCAAGGGAGACATATTAAATGTTAAGGGTAAGAAAACAATTACAGTTATGTTTCAGAAAGTAGGAAGAACAAAGAATGGTGAGGAAGGCAGCAGAAGGCCTGTCTGGGAGAGCTTGGGTTATGCTTTCCATAGGACAAAAGTGACAGCCAGCTCTGTCATTCACTTTTGAGTCTTTGAATGAGAAAATATTTAACTCTAATCAACTGCCCAGTAGTCAGCATCTTTGGTGGCTCAGATTCCCACCACAATCTCTAACCCTTTAGTCCTTGCTTCATCTTTCTGTGTATCCTCAGCTTTTTCTGTTTTCTGTAAAAAGAAAATACAGTTATCCAGTCCCTTCCCACTACTTCAGCATTCGGCTAGTATCCTCGCAGTCTGGACTCTGCGCATCCCTGGGAGAGTGGAGCCTTTCCATGTTTTCCTCTGGAATTACTTTCTTTAGAGACATACAAATGTTTTCAAGGTTGTAATAGTCAAAATAACACCAAAACATGTGTTTTCAGATAATGTGTTTTAAAAATATATGCTCATTTGATCTTCAAATCACACTTGAAAGTAATAACAATTTGTGTACATTTTACAGTTAGGTAAAATGAGGCACAAAGATACTGAGAAGTGAACGGCTTAATGAAAATAACAGGGCAATTGGCAGAGCCTGGATTTTCTACAGAGGCTGTGTGCTTCCAGCGTCTTGCATTTTAATGACTACAGTGTGCTAGATTGTTTACCCCATGCCCAAAATTAAAAAAAAATGTTCCAGCATAATGTTCTGAAAGTAATGGTGAAAAGTCCCTGGTGCTAACCCTGACCTGGGTGAACTGGTAAGTGTTTTGAGTCTAACAAGAGGGCTCAGCAGGTAAAGTGCTTGCTGTGTAAGCCTGATGAACTGAACTCAATCCCTGGAACATACAGTAGAAAGATACAATGGACTCCAGAACAGACTCTCGAACATCCTCTGACCTTCAACAGTTGTGTCATGGCATGTGTACACTAGTATGGACCACACAGACAGTAATAATAAATAAAAGAAAAATAAATAATTGAATATATGAAATACTTTAAAGTACAAGGCACTGCCAATAGATTCTTGAAGGTCTAATGCTGTGCACAATCACAAGACAAACCACTTCTGCTTGTTTTTCAACTTATCCTCAAAAGTGACTCCCCTAGAGCTGTCATACAAAGTTTAATGATTCTGTTGTTCATAAAATAGTTCCCCCCTGGATTTGTTCCTATTGGTGATGGCTATATAACCTTTTATACTTTTTGCTCAAAGGTGACCAAGTAAAAACATATCTATGCTGATTAACATATTGACAAAGACATCTCAAAGCCCCCAATGTTGATTATCCATGTACTCTCACATGGCTACACAGCAAATTTTTTCCAATTTGTAATAAACTGTACATAGACTATCAGCTCCAAATATAGCCACATATATGTTCTTTTGAAAAGTTAGTTGTAGTTCGTATTTAGTACATAATCTAATATATATTATATATTTATTATATATTTATAATATATCTTACATATTCATATTATATACTATAATATATTTTATATCACATATTTGTATATGATATATATAAATGAGCCTTATAGATTTAAGTTTCTCAAAAAGTAAAAGTAGTAGTATTAAATGATCTAGTAACCCCTGCTATCTTTTTGTTATATTTCTTGGAGAACTATTTACAAAACTGTAGCATTGTAAGCAATGCAAGGGTTTTTCAGCTGAAGAATAGCTAAGAAAATATAACATAGACAAAATACAAGTGGGAGCAAAAATAGAATTGGGAACCAGAGCTGAAAAACATTTCAGTTTGATCAGAAGAGAACCACTGTAAAGCCATGTTTAAGATTGGCAGGATTAATATAGTAAAAATGGCCATTTTACCAAAAGCGATCTACAGATTCAATGCAATCCCCATCAAAATTCCAACCCAACAATTTGCAAATTCATCTGGAATAACAAAAAACCCAGGATAGCTAAAACTATCCTCAACAATAAAAGGACTTCTGGGGGAATCACTATCCCTGAACTCAAGCAGTATTACAGAGCAATAGTGATAAAAACTGCATGGTATTGGTATAGAGACAGACAGATAGACCAGTGGAATAGAATTGAAGACCCAGAAATGAACCCACACACCTATGGTCACTTGAGTTTTGACAAAGGAGCCAAAACCATCCAATGGAAAAAAGATAGCATTTTCAGCAAATGGTGCTGGTTCAACTGGAGGTCAGTATGTAGAAGAATGCAGATCGATCCATGCCTATCACCCTGTACAAAGCTTAAGTCCAAGTGGATCAAGGACCTCCACATCAAACCAGATACACTCAAACTAATAGAAGAAAAAGTGGGGAAGCATCTCGAACACATGGGCACTGGAGAAAACTTCCTGAACAAAACACCAATGGCTTATGCTCTAAGATGAAGAACCAACAAATGGGATCTCATAAAACTGCAAAGCTTCTGTAAGGCAAAGGACACAGTGGTTAGGACAAAACGGCAACCAACAGATTTGGAAAAGATCTTTACCAATCCTACAACTGATAGAAAGATTTTATCCAAAATATACAAAGAACTCATGAAGGTAGACTTCAGGAAGAAAAATAACCCTATTAAAAATGGGGTTCAAACAAAGAATTCACAGCTGAGGAATGCCAAATGGCTAAGAAAATGTTCAACATCTTTAGTCATAAGGGAAATGTAAATCAAAACAACCTGAGATTTCACCTCACACCAGTGAGAATGGCTAAATCAAAAACTCAGGTGACAGCAAATGCTGGCAAGGATGCGGAGAAAGAGGAACACTCCTCCATTGTTGGTGGGGTTGCAGACTGCTACAACCATTCTGGAAATCAGTCTGGAGGTTCCTCAGACAATTGGACATTGAACTACCTGAGGATCCAGCTATACCTCTCTTGGGCATATACCCAAAAGATGCCCCAACATATAACAAAGACACATGCTCCACTATGTTCATAGCAGCCTCATTTATAATAGCCAGAATCTGTAAAGAACCCAGATGCCCTTCAACAGAGGAATGGATACAGGAAATATGGTACATCTACACAATGGAATATTACTCAGCTATCAAAAACAATGACTTTACAAAATTCATAGGCAAATGGATGGAACTGCAAAATATCATCCTTAGTGAGGTAACCCAATCACAGAAAAATACACATGGTATTCACTCATTGATAAGTGAATATTAGCCCAAATGCTCGAATTACCCTAGATACACAGAACACATGAAACTCGAGAAGGATGACCAAAATGTGAATGCTTCAGTTCTTTTTTAAAAGGGGAACAAGAATACCCTTGGCAGGGAATAGGGAGGCAAAGTTTAGAACAGAGGCAGAAGGAACACCCATTCAGAGCCTGCCCCACATGTGGCCCATACATATACAGCCACCAAACTAGATAAGATGGATGAAGCAAAGAAGTTCAGGCCGACAGGAACCAGATGTAGATCTCTCCTGAGAGACACAGCCAGAATACAGCAAATACATAGGCAAATGCCAGCAGCAAACCACTGAACTGAGAATGGAACCCCCATTGAAGGAATTAGAGAAAGGACTAGAAGAGCTTGAAGGGGCTCGAGACCCCATATCAACAACAATGCCAACCAACCAGAGCTTCCAGGGACTAAGCCACTACCCAAAGACTATACATAGACTGATCCTGGGCTCCAACCTCATATGTAGCAATGAATAGCCTAGTAAGAGCACCAGTGGAAGGGGAAGCCCTTCATTCTGCCAAGACTGAACTCCAAGTGAAAATGATTGCTGAGGGGAGCGCGGTAATGGGGTGAGGATGGGGAGGGGAACACCCATATAGAAGGGGACTGGAAGGGCTTAGGGGGATGTTGGCCCTGAAACCGGGAAAGGGAGTAACAATTGAAATGTAAATAAGAAATACCCAAGTTCAGAAATACCCACGATGGAGAAAAAAGAAAGAAAAAAAGAAATCAGCTGTTTAAAAAGATTGGCACCATGAAAAAGAATGAAAACTTGGCACTAGAAAAACCTGCTAGGGGTCTCTTGGAAAGTGCCCAGACTCCACCCATCACTCATTCACTATGAAATACCTTAAACTTATTAGAAAGCCCTGGTGCTGTGAGGCCACTCTACTCATAGAGAGGAGAGTTTTCATAGGATTAGTTGCCTAGGTTCTTAGAACCTTCTTCAACTGTGGTCTATTTTATAGCAATTTTCTTCAAGTTGAAATATCCCTTCCTGCATGGAGCAAGGAGGTCAGGAAGCCCAGGAAACTTCAAAGACTCAAGAGACACATCTCTGAGCCTATATAGGCCAAGCACAATACCCAGGAAGAGAGAACTATCTACAGTCTGGGCAGTGAGCAAGGGATCCTGCTTTTGAGAGTTGTCACTCACATTGACACTGGCTTTTCAGTGACATGCTGCCTAAGAATCGTCCATGCTCTAGAAGACATCTTCAAGTAATACATTGGTTTTCCAAGTTAAAAAAAAGAAAATGTAATGTATTTATACAATGAAACTGTATTTGTGCATTAAAAGATTATAGAATGTGTCATTTGATAAATATTTATATAGGACTCGAAATTATCATGTTAAGTGAAATGAAGCATCCCCTCATGATTACTCTGTTATCAGATATGAGCAGTTGACCTCAAAGAATTTGAGAATGGATTGGTGACCACTACAAGTTGAGAGAAGTCAGGAATAGATGAATAATTAATTAATGAATTTTAAGTTTAGTTTCTAGAAATAGAAAGGTCTGTAGCACCACTGCATAATAGAGTGACTATGGCTATTAATAATCTACTGTGCATTTATAAAAAAAACAGATTTTGAAAGTTTTTACCACAAATTATATTTGAAGAGATATGTATGTAAATTGATTTAAAAACTCTACATGTATTGAAACAGAATATATATGTTTTTATTATCTGTTACTTTAAAGACAAGCTTAGGGCTAAGAACATACCTCGATTATTAACATGCTGCTCTTCCAAGAATTAAAACCTAAGTTTGATACCAGAACCATTGAGAAAACAACTACGCATGGTGGCAACTGCTTTTTGTACTCTTAGCACTGGGGAGGCAGAAACAGGAAAATTTCAGGGGCTTTCTGGACATCCAGGCTAGACAATTTGATAAGTTCTGGGCCAGCAAGAGACCTTATCTTAGAAAACTAAAACAGAAAGCAGGTATGAAGCATTTCCCGACACTCACTTCTAGATCTAAAATGGCATGGAAACTTGTCACCACCTAAAAACAGGCTAAGGATGGAAAGGGAATCTATTCAGTTGATGATATGATGAGAATCTTTGCTCTTGGAAACTAAGTTATATTACACAGGGAAAGGCTGGCCATATTATAAAGTTGACACATACACAGCTGTTTATGCCCAATATTCTAGTTTCTCTAGAAAAATTTCTGAAACAGACTTTTACTTTATAGCTCAAGCTAGGTTGAAACTCACTCCGTGTTCAGATTTGCTTCAAACATCAGAATCTCCCTGTATCAGCCTTTCAAGGTCTAGACAACCACACAGCACTAGTATCTGTAGATATCAATTGCTACAAAGAATTGAAAAAACTGACAGGTGCGTAACAGGCCTTCTTTCTATTGACTTAAAATGTCTAGGCTCATCTCAAATGCAGAATTATGGCATTCAAACCTTTCAGGTCCTAGCATCACATAAGACAATTATGCTTCCTTGTATATTCTTGGAGAATAACCAACTTTCCTGCAAACATTAAATGTGCCCAATGTGCTTTTAAAGATGACTTTTAGGAGTGATTATTTTCACTCGGTGGAATAAAAACTTGTTACTCACCGACAGAGACAGAACTTGTGGAAACACTGAGGTGATTTTGTTGTCCTGTAAAAATACAATAATTAGTAGAGCTTTCTGGATGGCAGACAGATATGAAGCTACTAACTGAGCTATGTACCTTTGCACATGTGCATATTTGAGGTACTATCAGCAAGAGGCTGCTGGGAAAAGAGAGGAATTTATTTCAGATGTGGCCCTAATAGTCTGTCTGCTTTCCAGTGTATGGCCCTACACTTGTGCACATACTGGCAGCAAAGAGGGGTAAGTATACATGAAGTTTGGAGGGAAAGAGGAAGGGATAGAAGGAGTTGAAGAAGAGGGAAGAGGGTTGAGTTTGTTCAAAACACATTATATTTACATATATGATTCTCAATCCAAAAATAAAGTGGAAAATTTTTGTGCTGTGAACAAAAACAATAAAACATATCAGTTTAGAGAAAGTCATTTTGTATTTATTTAGTTTGACTGTGTTATATATAGCTAATGTGACAGCACACAGACAAGTTGTGGAAATCCAACAGAGTAATTTTAAAGCACACAATCTTTACTGATGAAAAATTTATAGCTTATATTATAGAAAAATTCATAAAATTGCTAGAGTTTCTTAAAAACCTGAGGTTCTGCTTCCAAATAGGACAATTATAATGAAAAATATGCATGGAGCGGTTAATTTATTTCCCAAGTTTGCCCATATGCCATGTGTTATTAAAATATATTCTTGTGTTAACAGAGAATATAACTTTATCAACCCAATTATTATTTCTACCTATTTATTTTCTTTTCTCCGAACATTCCAGTAAGTTCAATCATCTCGACATCTCACCCTACTCTTCTCACTTTGCAGCCTGTACTATTTTTCATCATTTTACTCCCATTGACTTTTTCTCAGTTATTTCCAGAAATCCAATGAGGTCATTTCTATGGTCACTGTCTCTTCATCTACATGCCAGCCAGATAATGGCAGCCACCAGGCTTCCTAGCTCAGCAGACCATGTAGATACTCTTCAGGTACCTTTACCTACACTTACAGACTCTCCTCTAGCAGATGCCATGTCGTGACATTTCACCATTTAGAATGCCTCCTGACATTAAGGCTGAGAAGAACTCAGACTGTGGTGACCTTCAGTACCCACACCACTCCAGCCTCACTCTGGCACTGATGCAGGAGTCAGGTACCACCCAAACGTCAGAATTTCCTGGTTAAGGAAACCACAGACATCAGCCCAGAGTGATAACTGTTAAACAAATATGAGGCAGGAATCTTGAAAGGACACTGGAACTCAGGGGAAACCTCCTGGGGAGAAGTGCCTGCTTCCCTGCAAAGTGGGGACACTTTTTTCATGTGCCTTCCCACTACTCTGATATCTTGAGTCTCTATGAGACCTCAATTCTTCCTGTACACTCCTCACATGCCTATGATATGTGCATGGACCAGCCAGGGTTCAGTTGAAGTCGAATATCTAAGCTCCCCTGTTCTATATGCATTCCATGAGCTCCAAGGCCACTATGTTAGACTCATACTTGTTTTCCTATCTTATTTCTTTCTAAGAAATTAAAGATTTTGTTTTTAAGATTCTGTTGTTTTGTACATCTGGTGACAAAATATTCACCTGTAGTGTCTACCACTATCAGTTTGAATTTTCATGCCTTTCTCCCTTGGCAATTTTCTGGATATATATGTTAAACACAAACTTTGTTAGCATAGATTAATCTCTCATTCAAACATCTTTTTGTCTAACAAACAGTTTGATCACTCCTTCACGAATCTGCTTGGTCTTTACTCCATATACAATTGGATTCAAGGTGGGAGGTAGCAACAGATACAGGTTGGCTATAATAATGTGGATATGATGGGGTATAGTGGTTCTCCCAAAGCGATGAGTGAAAAAGTTGAAGAAGGCTGGGACATAGGTAATAACAATAGCACATATGTGTGATGTGCAGGTACTGAAGGCTTTATGGCGAGCATCTGCAGAAGACAGCTTTACCACAGCATGAATAATCATGGCATAAGACATGAAGATGCAGAACAAATCAAAGCCCCCAATAAATACAGCAGCTATAAGCCCATAGACAGCATTAATCTTAATGTTGCCACAGGATAGCTTGGCCACAGCCATGTGATCACAATAGGTGTGGTGGATGAGGTTTCCTCTACAGTATGGAAGACGCTTGATCAGGAAAGCAAAGGGGATCATGAGTAACACACTTCGAATGAGTGCTGCCATTCCAATCCTAGTAATCATAGTGTTGGTAAGGATACTAGAATAGCGTAATGGATAGCATATAGCCACATAGCGGTCAAGAGCCATAAGTGTGAGCACACCAGACTCCATGCCTGTCAACATGTGGATGAAAAACATCTGTACAAGGCAGGCATTGAAATCAATCTCCTTAAGACTGAACCAAAAGATGCATAACATACTGGTGACTATTGTATTACACCCAGAAACATCTGTAGCAGACAACATGGCTAGAAAGTAGTACATGGGCCGATGTAGGGCCTCCTCATGGCTGATGAGATAGGTTAGTCCACAGTTACCTGTGACAGCAATGAGGTACATAAAGCAGAACGGCAGAGAGATCCAGATGTGTGCAGCTTCCAACCCAGGAATCCCATTGAGGATAAAGTGTCTTGGTGTCAGGCTAGAGGTATTGACCCCAGGCATATTGATCAATAGGAAACAAGTCACAGTCTGTGCTGGTAATAGTGGCTTATGCTGAAGACAAGAGCAACAAAATTTTTTTCTAGACACAAGACATAAAAGTATTTTTCACAATATGAATAATAATGAAGAAATGTATATTTTTGTATGCAGACTACATTGCTCTCTCCTCCTGTGTATTCCTCAGTTTGTTACTAAGTTAGGATTTCAAACTTGTTTCCAAACTCTGGGTTGGCTTGGCTTTATATTTTCAACTCTATTGACAGATGCTAGCTCATATTCCGAGGCCAGCCACTAGTATTTGATTTATCACTTGCTTCAGTCAATTTCCAAATTGTGGACTTTGTTTAAATAACATTGAATTTGTGAAATCCTCACATCAATGTATATAATGGAGTACAGCTACTAAATAATATGAGCATTATACACTATGCACATCTGCTATGAGTTCAACATGATTAAATGCCTGTGCAGATTTGAGAAGTCTGTATTTTTCAAATCTGAGAAATTAAAGGCAGGAATATAAGTATGTTTTGTATGTGAGAGGGCAAAAACAAATATGTTACAATTTAAACAGCATGTTCATATTGTGTTTTCCATTATTTCTTCCCTTTTCTTGCTGGTAAAGATAAGAAATTTATAATATCTATATTTAATCAACGATTTGTGTTATACCTTTAATTAACTCTATTTTGGTTCTATATCTTCAAATCTAAGTAGATTTGTATTATATACATTTACAACATTTATAATCATCATACATAAATAAGTTTAGGTATACATCATGCTGTCTGTCAAACTATAAACTATGTTTGTCCTTCTGTCTTCTTGCTACCATCTCCCAAATAACCTTAGGCTCCTAAATTCAGAAGGATGCAGTCCTTATACTCAGAAAGATGCAGTCCTTATTAAGCTGTCACCAGCGTGTAAGGAATACTTGCCTCCCATCTTTATTTTCTACTTTAAGAACTAGGATTTATAGAAAATTCTCTTAATGAAAACCATTAGACTCTAGTATCTTCCTTGGGTAAAGTGCATGTTTTAAACTTGCAGTGTAACTCTTTCAGTTCTTGCTTACTTTACTTTATCAAGATGAAGCATCAATTTTCCTTAGATCCATATTACATTTTTTTATATTTTCTACAATGCTTGAATCAGCAAACATCATTTCCCCAATTTTCATGTCTTTTCTCATTTTTTCCATTCTGGTGTAACTAGATATTTCTCTATCTTTTTCAAAGCTTAAATGTCATTCATAGGGAAATTCAGAACACTTCAAAAGCATTTGCATCAAATATAAAATGCCTGTAATATTAAATAAATTACAGAAAAATAAACACAACTCTAAATACCAAAACAAACAATATAGTACTATCCCAATTAATAGTTTTGTGTATGTTTTTATCAATAGGAGAAATGTAAATAAAATCATGCCTAACCAAATATGGCATCATTATATTTTCTTGAAAAATGCTATGCTATTAGAATGCTTTGAAATCTCCAAATGCTCCCAACATTGCCCCAAATAGGACTGCATCAGTCCCTCAGTATCTACCGCAGGCTTCTCAAACTCAATAGGCATGCATTTCTGGACACCTCTCCTTGTCGTTTAAGCAGCTCACCTTATTCCTCCAAGGATTATGACATGTGTCTCCAACAGTTTCAGGTGTTTGTTCAGAGTTAACACAAAGTCCTCCCACCTTCCAACTTAACATTGTGAGGTGTTCTATCACTTCTGCAATCTTGGCTTCATACTCCATATTCTAGTTCTTCCTGTAGCATTCAGTGCTCTGTGCTGTTACTCCCTGAACAGAAAATTTCTCTCTGTTTTGTATGCTGCTGTATGCAGCACATGAGAAAGTATAGGACAGAAATAATATAGTGATAGTTTCGAAGATCGCCTTTTAAATGGTTTTACTACTTTAAGATAAATATCCCAAAACATTTTTGCTTTGAAAAATAATAACTCATCTGAAAAATGTCAAACCTGATTCAACAGTCAGCAGTCACCTATAAGACATTGCTAAATGAAATCACAGCTCTTGAGAATTGGGAAATATATGTAGTAGACCAATATAATGACTTGTGTGTGTGTGTGTGTGTGTGTGTGTGTGTGTGTGTGTGTGTGTGTGTACATATATATGTAAATCTGGGTTCAAATACTATTGCTCATCCAGGCAGTTAAAATATCACAGGGAGACTGTAAAGTCACTGGAATCGAATGTATTCCATTGACGAGAAAGAAGCTAATGTCAGGAATGGTCTTGTTGCTAAGTTGGGTTACATGGTTACAGGAATCCCTTACTCTCCCTGAATTAGTGCATTTTGGCTGATAAAAATTCTTATTTCTTTCTAACGTGCACTCAACCACCTGTGGAAAGAGAGGCCTCTCTTTTTAATTATATAGATATATTTACTTGTCTGTGCTATAACTTTAAAACTTATTACATCAATACATTGGAGTCCCCATCTCCCAGTACCCAAAGTGTACCTAGTTGTTACCACTCCTCTCCATTTTCAAAGCCTTTAGAAATCAGTATGTGCAGTTTTAAAATTGTTCTTAGATTTCCTCTGATGAACCAGGGGAAGTTAGACATATTTTCTGTGACTTAGTTAATTGTCAATATAGAACTGAATTTACTCCCCAGGGCTGATCAAGTTCTGTTTTATAACTCTACCACTTGTCATATATGTATCTCAAAATTTAATACAATTATTGGGGAAACAGTTTCTGACCATAGATGTCAGAATAGATAACAAAATAAAACTCATCAAAATATATTTCTGTAATTGCTTCAGTTTATATATGCATACAGAGCAATGAACTGTGAAAATGCATGGACGTTCCATCCTTGAATTTCTCTACATTGGTACAAATGTATCACATTTTAGAATTCTAATGCCCTTGATCACATTTAAGGTACTGAAAGTTGAGCTTAAATTTTATCAGAAGTGAACACTTTCTGACCTGGAATCATAGAACAGCACAAATATGGTTTGATATTAGCCTTCGGGTGAGTGGAAGAGTTTCAGTTACAGGAGGTGACTACAGTGAGCAACAACCCGGTGCTGTAGTGCAAGTTTCTTTTAGAAAAACTACTATGGCTAGAGGCTCAAAGAACTGAGGTGTCTCTCTGTGTGCCTCTCTCTGTCTCTCTCTCTCACACAAACACCCACACCCCCACACCCCCCCACACACACAGACACACAGACACACACAGACACACACACAGACACACACAGACACACACAGACACACACAGACACACACAGACACACAGACACACAGACACACAGACACACACACACACACACACACACACACACACACATCCCAGTAGTGAGCAGGATACCGTAGGAGCTAGGGGAACAATTCGGCTGGTACTTTTGGCTTTGCATGCACAAAGCCCTGAATTTGATCCCCAGTGTCACATAAACCAGAATTAATAGTACATGTCTATCATCTCCATGCTCAGAACATAAGACAGGGGAATCAGAAGTTCAAGGTCATCCCCAGCAGCTCAGTGAGTTCAAGGCCACCCTTGGATACATGAGACCTGTCTCAAAAGGAACAAAAGCAAAACACAGCATGAAGTACAAATGTCAATCGATATAAGTCATGGGTCTCAACCCACACCACAGTGCAATATAGCTTCATGAAGTGGCAGTATGAGTGATAAGCTGGGAGCAAATGCTCCTCTCAAAATATGTCTTTCTACAATGTTAGTAGCATTTGCGATACTAACATGTCAATATTGACATAGAAAACAGCAATGCTCCAGTTCCTAGAAACTTCTAGAAATCTCAATCCAGAGACTATATCCCTGCAGTTTCATTGAAGAGAATCCTCATCTAGTTTTCCTTTATTTTCCAGTGGAAAGTTAAGTATATCTGCTTACTAGTGATATAAGCACCATGAATATTTTTGTAAAGTTACTATGTAATACTGAAGACACTGTGAAAAATTATATGCTTATACATGACTTATAATATGTTTATATACACACACACTTATGTACTTGAAAAGGTAAATGATATCAAGTATTGGTGAGGATGTGGAGCAATTGGGACAGTCAGGCACAATTAATGGAGCTTGGATCATAAAACCATGTATTATGTTTCAATAGTATTTTATGCTGAAATTTGAAACAGGACCCTTGTTCATGCTAAGTAAGGTACCAACTTTAACTCTTCTGGCAAAATCACTTTGAAGAGCATGTGGCAAGTTTTTGAAAAGATTAAAGATATCTGTACTTTGTTTCCTTTTAATGAAATAAAGCAAATGTGGATGTCTACACAAAGGCCTGACAGTAAATGTTCAGTGTAGGCTAATGCATATCAGTACTAACGGGATATAAATGAATATTTATTGATAGTGGTGACTGAATAAATTGTGGTTCATCACACAATGATGAACAAAAAGCACTGGGTCACAAAGTCCCAATCCCAGGCAAGACACTGCTTGCAATAGATGACTTCTTGGGGAAGGAAAGTTGCTTTTCATCATGGGTGGACCCCTGAGAGGCTACATAATGCTTCATTAGATGGCTCTATACACTCGAAGAAACTTGCAACAGTAAGTGAACTTAGTAGTTTAAAAATTAAAAGAGCACATAAAATTGGAAGTGGTAGTGGCAGGGGTGGTATGGAGATGCATTGGAGGGGAAGGAATGAAGGATTATTTGATCGTTAATATTTTTTAATTAGTTCTTTGAGAATTTTGTACAGTGGGTTTTGTTTTGATATTGATTCTCCCTCTCCTGGATTCATCCCCACTTCACTTCTCACCTCTCATATTTTCCCAGGGGTGGTTTTAGTAGCTATAGCCTTCATAAACTCAAGTGATTGAATCCTTGACCATAGCAAGTCACACTATTTGGAACGATGGCCTTGTTTGAATAGGTATTGCCTGGATATGTGGATATCAGTTAGGCCAAGGAGCTTGCCAAATACATCAGGTGTTGCAAAAAAGAGGCCTATAGATTGTTCTATAGATGGTGATAAGATCACAAGGTGCACATTATCAGCATGGAACACCTAATGCAGTAGGATGAGTGCCACTTGGGTTTTGGATTGTCCCTAGAATATGGGTTGTGTGAAAAAAAATGGTCATTGCCAAGATTATACCAGTGTACAGAAATAATTCCTAGAAAACCTTTATTTCTGAAAGGTGAAAATTTTATACACTATAACCACTTGTAGATAATTATGAATATTGAAATAACTAGTATTGTCACTGATAATGACAATTGATAAGACAGAATGACCTTTCTTCAGAGTGCATCTCATTGGCATGCTTCAGAGTCCAGAGTCCATGCTGAGGTCAGGCTACAGGGATGTGAGTTTATCCATGGTAGGGGTGTACATTGATATAGTCACTTAGAACTGAACATGCTATGTTATAGTCATCTACTAAAAAAATTCGAAGAAGAATATACTTGTCACCTGTGATTCTTTTAACTCATAATGTGTCAATCCAAAGTGTCCTGAAAGTATGTGAATGAAAGTAGCTTTTTCTAATCATGTTGAGTCACTCTCAGTCACTGTCTCTGAAGAGTGAGGGTGTCCTTTTTATGAGACACCCACTGAGACATGGAAGTATATTTTCTCACCTTTCTTTAGAGGCAGGACTCTCAGGAGATGTTTGCTTCTCAGTGGTAAATGCCAAGAACACTGGCATGAACTTGGAGCTCCAGCAATTACCTAGTAAATATTGTCCTTGGGGTTAGTCCACAACATGGGTTGTCAGATCCAATACGGGTTCTGGCAGAGACTAGATGAGCTCTGCTGTCTGGTGGTGGTTGGCTGGTGTTATAGCTACTAGCTTGACGTTTTTGTGGACTCCTAAAAGTAGAAGTGGGTGTGTATCTAATTGTTTTGCCTGCTCTTGGGACTCCCTTCCATCTATTGGGTTGCCTTGTCCATCCTTCAAATGAGGGCTTTTGCTTTGTCTTATCTTGTTTTTTTCATGTTTGAGTATTATTTCATGGTAACCTGTCCTTTTCTGAAAGGTAATGAAGGAAAAGTAGATCTGGAGGAGAGAGGAGGTGGGAGCAGGTGTTTAGAAATATGAAGGGAGGGGAAATTGTCGTCAGAATATATTGTATAAAAGAAGAATCTACTTTTTAAGAAAAAAGAACTTGAACCTACAATGTCCTGTAAAAAGAATTTTTTTATGTTTTGATAATATTATACCAATAAAAAGAAGGCCTACCATTTGTTCAACATGATCAAACACATTAATGAAGGAACTATACCTCAAAAAAAAAATCTCTGGTTCTCAGATACTCACAGTTTTATAGTTTATACTGTGGCCCTACCTACTAACCTGGTTCTATAACAGCCTATCCCCTGCAAGCATCTAATTGCCTCAGACAAAGTAGATGTGGTATACGCAAAGTAACTCTTAAGTTGGATCTGTATGGAGA
This sequence comes from Rattus rattus, assembly GCF_011064425.1. NCBI lineage: Eukaryota > Metazoa > Chordata > Mammalia > Rodentia > Muridae > Rattus > Rattus rattus. The sequence goes on from NC_046155.1 coordinate 103,700,583, forward strand.
TGATTAATCTGGATGGAGATTCATTTCCCTAGGCATCTGAAGCTTGGGTTTTCATTGTAACAGTAATATCAAAGCATGTCAAATAAAGAAAGGATGTATAGACCTACTATACAAGAGATTCATTTCTGTCTTAGGCAGGGCTTCAGATGAGGGACTGTGGGACACAGCCCTGTTTTTGAACTAGATTTCAGGGTGGTAAAGAAAGAGGCAAACTTCCTGTCAGGAGGGAATTTCTTTCTTAGACAGATTATCCAGTATGTACTTGTTTCATCCCCTCTGTTTAATCACATAGGATCTTATCATCTCTACATTCTACACCATACATCATTACCACTTGGCCAAACTGTTGCTAACACTTCATATGTGTGAGTGTGTGTGTGTGTGTGTGTGTGTGTGTGTGTGTGTGTGTGTGTGTGTGTTGATAAAAGTATGCATTTTTCAAATAATACATGATGTACAAGAGTGGAAGGAAAACTTGATGGGGGTTGCAGAGGGGAGGACTGGAAGGGGGACAATATTTGAAATGTAAATAAATATAATAACCAATGTTGTGAGGCCCCCAACACATATAAAGCAGAGAACTGTTGGATCTGGGTTTAGTCAGAGTAGGTGCACTTAACCCTCAAGAGACTGGTGAGTTCAGGGAGTTTAGAGGTCTGGTGGGGTGGATGGGGTAGGGACATCCTCCTGGGTCAAGGGGTGTGCGGAGGATGTATGGAGGATGTATGGAATGTGGGACAGTTGCAGAGTGGACCAGGAAGGTGATAAAATCTGGAATGTAAAAAAATAAAAAATAAATTAAAAGAATAAATATAGAAGGAATACTGGGATTCTGATCAAATATGTGGGGGTAAATGACCATTTCTCCCAGAATTTAACTCTACTGTTCTTTCCAATACACAATCAAAAACAGATTGAGAAATGCTGTGGTAAGATTAAAAAAGTAGCAGAACCAGTTCCGTGGCATACTCACTCCACATGGGATCCTCAGGAGCTGCATGCTCCAGCTGTTTCTCTGCCAGCCAATTTTACTCACTGTCCCCTTGGCAGGTAAAATCAAAGTTCCAGAAACTTGTAATTTAGCAATTAGATTTATATGTTAAATACTCAGTGCACAATACATCCACACAATAAATTCACTGCTAATTAATGAAGATTTAAACCGCCTACCTAGACAAGATAAAATTGACCTACTCCACCTGGACCTGAATCATCCTGGTCTGTTTTCTCCATCTTGATTTTTTCCCGCTCCTCCTCTTCCTCTCTACTTCCTAGATGCTTTTCCCCACCTACCCTTCCTTCTCATCCAATGATAGGCTTTGCCTTATCCTGAACCTGCCTTGCTGCATAATGACATCATCCTACAGAGGAATATTTACATCTGTTCCAGGCCAGCCTGGGGTAGGTAGACAGTTCCAGGCTAGCCAGAAATATGTCATGAGACCCTATTTGTGAGGGGCAGGCAGGAGGAAGGAGAGTGAGGATGAGGTGTGGTGGAGTAGGATGTACAGATGTGTAAGGAGGAGAGAGAAAGGGAGGTGGAGAGGAATAGGACGTTGCGGAGGGAGGTAAATATGTAGACAAACAGCCTGGGGAGAGGGATTCATGTAAAGATTGCAAAGGAAGGGCAATGAGAGTGGCAGAGGGAGGGGGAAGTAGAGGAGGGAGGAGCAGAGTGGGAAAATGACATAGAGGTAGACAGACTGGGGAGGGAAGGAGGGAGACAGTCTGTTTCTTTATCAGTAATCGATAGTTTCTAAGGGTAGAGGTGTGATATAGCAAACAGTGAGTTTTCATAAGGGGATATGCAAAGATTCAGTAGATATTGGGATGGATGGAAATCATGATTCAGAAGGAAGAGATACCTAGAAAAGTGTCAGGTCACAAATTGGACAACATGAATGCTCAAAATTCACTTTCTTTTGGCAATCTTCCTGCCTCAACTCCAAGGAGATAAGATAAATATATAAATAAATCCTGCTTTTGAGACTTGATCTCTTGTAGTCCATAGTGACCTTGATCTTGTGTACTACTTGACTTGATCTCCACTCCAAACTGTTGGTTTCCTGAACCAAAAGAAAACAAAATAACCAGTTAAATTGAATTTCAGGCCTGAACAAGACTGTGAGCTCTGCAGCTGCGTATTCCACTGTGATCTTGTGTTTGTATCTCCACCTAGGATATTTAACCCTGGGTCATAGTTGCTTCAAACAGAATCATGCGGGGAATATCTTACTTTGAGAGTGATTAATTCTTTCAAACACCCTAAAGGGAAATATGATACGATGGTAAAGTGATTTCTAAGTATTTGTTTACTGTATTAGTTGTAGTTCAACATTTCTGAAGACACACCAGTTGAATAGCATATAAGGGAAAATATTTCATTGGGTCTTGCTTACTGTTTCAGAGGTTTTGACTTCTATCAGCATACCTTGGAGCATGGTCAAACACAGGCAGACAGACATTGTGTTGGAGAACTATCTCAGTTCAAAGATCCTAAGGCATCTTTTTTTTTTTTTTTTTTTTTATTAACTTGAATATTTTCTTATATACATTTCAGTGTTATTCCCTTTCCGGTTTCGGGCAAACATCCCCCTCCCCCTCCCCTTCCTTATGGGTGTTCCCCCCCCCCCCTCCCCCCCTTGCCGCCCCCCCCCCAACCGTCTAGTTCACTGGGGGGTCAGTCTTAGCCGGACCCAGGGCTTCCCCTTCCACTCGTGCTCTTACTAGGATATTCATTGCTACCTATGAGGTCAGAGTCCAGGGTCAGTCCATGTATAGTCTTTAGGTAGTGGCTTAGTCCCTGGAAGCTCTGGTTGCTTGGCATTGTTGTACATATGGGGTCTCGAGCCCCTTCAAGCTCTTCCACTTCTTTCTCTGATTCCTTCAACGGGGTCCTATTCTCAGTTGGTTGGTTTGCTGCTGGCATTAGCCTCTGTATTTGCTGTATTCTGGCTGTGTCTCTCAGGAGCGATCTACATCCGGCTCCTGTCGGTCTGCACTTCTTTTGCTTCATCCATCTTGTCTAATTGGGTGGCTGTATGTATATGGGCCACATGTGCAGCAGGCTCTGAATGGGTGTCCCTTCATCTCTGTTTTAATCTTTGCCTAAGGCATCTTTTATGACTGCACCTTTACCAGTGGCCTTGAAAGAGCCAGAGTTGGGGGTCAATCTAAGGCCAGTGGGAAATCCACTGCAAACCTCCAAGCACAAAGACCCCTCCCTTCCAGAGAGTAGTTAGTGCCTGGAGCAAGTATAAACCAAATTTGTCAAACAAAGCTACCTGTGACTCCTAACCGACCTCCACTTGACTCCCAACCATCCACTCTGGAGAGGCCAGAATGATCCACTGACTACAAGTCAGTTTGAAGGTTGCTTCTCCAGTTGTTTAAGTTACCAATTATTCGCATTTTGCCCCAGTTGATTGGAAGGTATATAATTCCCTGTTAGAGCTGGTTCAGAGTTGCCTCCCCGTGAAAGGGACTCAACCCTAAAGCATTGGAATAAAAGTTCTTACGATTGAATTGATTGTTGCCTCCCTGAGTCTCACTCAGAGGTCCCAGACAAGGGTCATGGACAGGTCCCTCCCAGCCATCCATGGTTTCTCACAATGCCAAGCCTCAGCTTGACCCTTTCATGCCCCAAAACCAGTACCACCTGTGTGACTCTTACACATTACCAAGTACAGCTGCAGCGGGAGGTACAACATTGGCTATCTCTGGAACTTGGCTTCTTTGTGCTCTCAGAAAATACTTCCAAGAAAATATCACCTGAGCTATGCTAGTCTCTGCTTAATCACCGCTAATTTCTTAGCTCTTTCTAACCAGCATCAATTGTCCCAGTATTCGCTTCTATTTTTCAATCTAAAGCCAGAGTCATATGACTGAAGCTGCCAGGTTCTGCTGCTTGCAGGATCTGGAACATGGTTCCCCTTATTCTATTACCAGCTTTCTGTTTTTCAACTCCTTCTCTGCCTATGCATGGCTTTCCTGGAACTTGTTTGTAGATTGACTTGAACTCAGAGATCTGCATGGCTATGTCTTTTGTAGTACTGGGATTAAAGGCGTGTACCACCAAGCCTGGAGTTAAGATTACTTCTTTACCTAGAAACTGCTTTGTCCCAGACTGGCCTTGAACTCAGAAATCTGTTTGGCTCTGTCTCCTGGGATTAAAGGTGTGTGCCACAGTACCTGCAGGTAAACTTAGCTGGGTAGGATCTTGCCCCCAAATTTCTTAGTCTGTTTTCTCCTAGAACATAGGATTCCGTTCCATTTCACTTCTTGGTACACTTTTAATAATTGAACCATATGTTTTATATTTTTCCTTTCTAAGCTTGCTATACTTTTGCAGAACAGTCTCTTTCCTATGGTTCAGTCAAGGTCATGTGATGGAAGTCTGATCTAATCTACTGACAAATGCACTTGGCACTGGGATAAAAAATTACCCTGAACTTACAAGCTGTTTCTTTAGTGTATGTCAGTACTTGCCCATCCCAAGCATTAGGCTGTAAGGAATCAACACACAAAGAATTCTCTAGTTAGCTATAATGACCTTTTTATAGTGCCTTTATCACCTCTTGACGGCAAGAGGTGGCATGTGTGTCAAGCACTGCAGGACTGCATTCAGGTAGCAGCTGTTGCCTGTGTTCTGGAGCCCGGACCCTGGTCTTTGGAGCCTCTGCAAACTCAGACTGGGCTTCCCCTTGGCAGACAGCTCCTCTAGCACCTGGGCTTCATCCTGATGGAGCTCTGGGGTAGCAGGTGGTGACATGGCTGAATCTTCTACAGGACAAGAACACAAAACGACTTTAGGGCCAACAGCTTTGGTGGAGGACATGTCAGTGGTCAAATCTTTTAACTTCAGACTCCATTTTAGAAAGCCTGACCTAAGTTTGATCTCAGGAAACATAACAGGACAGTACCTAGCATTACTTTCCATGTTACCCCCTCAAAAACAAAACAAAACAAAACAAAACAAAACAAAACAAAAAAACAGCAAAACTCTAATCCTAAATCCAGTCTCCAGGTTACAATCTCAACAAGTCAGGGACTCCAGGTTATTACCCCAACAGATCTGCACCCCCAGGTTAAAAGCCCAGTCCCTCCCCAACGACCACTGTTGCAGAGGGAAGCAGACATTAAGTATGTGATATGACTCTCAGCACACACCAGTATGTTAAAAGGTCATAAAAATTTTCCAACTGGATGCTCACATACTCACCCTCACCCCTCTGCTTGCTGCCTACTGTAAACCCTTGCCCTGAGAGATATTCTGGGCTCATCATCACCAAAACCTTCCTACTCACAGCGGTTCCCTAGCAAGCTGGAATAAAAGGCCACACTCTGACTGCATCTGACCAGTTCCTGTATGGTTTGCAGAGATGACTGCAAGTTTCTTGCACTAAATATGCGAGGTGTAAATGCCTTATGACACTGAGCTTCTTAGAAGTGCAGAGGAGCCCCCCCATGTGTCCCGAGTTTTGTCCCAGCGCCCTTCCTTCATCCTTATGCATGTCTGGAGCTGCTGGAGATACAAGGCTAGACTGGCTACAGGACAAGAAATAAAGGTACTTTAGGTCCAACAGCTTTGGTGGTGGACACACAAGATGTAAAGACCTTACAGTGAGACTTACCTTCTGTGAAGGAGGGAGCAGTCACCGTATTTCTATGATTCTCTTTGAATAACCTGCTGGAGTCTTCTAAGTCAGCAGAATGAAGACTTTCCCTCCAGAAAATCCGTGTAAGTGAGGACCAATCCCAAATTCTCAGCGTTTTATAGTTTAGTCCTATGGCCACGCCCAGAAACCTTCCCAGAACTGCCAATCCCAGACAAGCCCCTCCCAAGTTGGGTGTGGATTCTGCTGCAAAGAAGCTCTGAAATCTGATCTCTTTGGAGTCCATTTTCCTGCATTCAGCTCCATTTTCTTAGGTGTCTTAAGCTTGGGTTTTACTTGGAACAAAGTTACAAAGCCATGTCATAGAGGAAATGATGACTAGGCCTGCCATACAAGAGTTTCCTTCACCTTGATAAACACACAGAATCAGTGTAAACAACCTAGACCTAGTTTTGTTTATTTAGTTTTGTTTGTTTGTTTTTCTTGGTTGGTTTTGTTTGTTTTGTTTTTTTTTCTTGGTTGAACTTGGGCCTGCAAGGTGATCATTTCTCTGGTAGCAGATACATTTTTCAGTCAAGGTATTATGGTCAATGATATCTTCTAGGTCCACTAGGGAAACTGCTGATCCTCAGGGGGGTTGGGGTGGGAAGGACAATGACCTTGAATCTACAGTCTGCCTCTTTAGTATATATCAGTACCCAAATGTACAAACCATATTGATGTAGGTATTTTACCCACAACTAACTCTCTAATTACTTATAATAACATTTTTATAGTGCTATCACCACTAATGATATGCTGTGGAGGTGATTCAATCACACGCACACGCGCACACACACACACACACACACACACACACACACACACACACACACACACAAACCATAGTTATCAACCAAAAACTTTCTTAATTCTTGCTCTATCTCCTTCTGAAGCAGTGAAATCAGATTGTATTTTTGCTATTTCTAAACAGAGTGAGCAACATTCACACCAAAGTTTTATTATTTTAAGTAATATCCTTACTATTTTCTGGATCAAGTTACTGCTTTAGCCTTATTCCAGTAAGTTCAAATTGATTTTCTGGGTTTTTAGTTACATGTCAATGATATTAGGCCTTGCATATTCCTTCTAAACTCTTTACCACTGCCATGCACCCACATTCCCCATCCATTCTTCCTTTTAGTCAGGAATTGTCAAAGTTGTCAGAGCGTTCTTAAAGGCAAAACATATACAGAATGCAGATTGCTTTATGTCTACTTTAGTAATCCCCTAATAATCTGGGCATTGAATTTTAGATAAATGTTCAAGTTACTAACATTGTTCCCTGTGCTAAATCATGGTTTTCAGTCTATTATATTGGCATTATATTTTATTAATATTATCAGTCTAAGGTATTGATCATTGCTCACATTGCATTTCAGAAGATTTGGAAAAACTGGGTGTAGTGTGAAGCAAGTGCGAGATGAGTTTGAGAGTTCTGCTGTGTGTGGTTAGTTCTGCAGATACCACCTTCTAGCAATACACACACTGTGAGAATGACACCAAGCCTGTAGTCTTCCTGTTATGGCCTCTGATGATGGATCTGGTTTAAACATAGCCACCCAAGGGCAATTACAGTGGGTGCCAATCTACCTACTTTCCCTCTTTTCCTTATGTAATCAATTCCCCGTAGTTGTTCTGGACATTGATATACATATAAATTTTGTTGTGTTTAAAACAAAATTTTCAATTTTAAAGTCTATCCAACTTCAGATTCTATTTCTTTTTCAAAGGTAATTTTTCCTGTTTTGCCAGGAAATGTTTGTGAACCCCAAAAGAACACCAAAGAACCTATTCTAATACAATAGAATTAATGTCTCTTAATTCAAGTTCAAGTTTGGGCTCCCAGTCAACCCTGTCACTGCAGGAAGGTCGAATCCAGAGACTAGGTTTAGGCAAGCATGTATTGAGACAAGAAAGGGGTGTCTGGCTTGGTATACATTTGACTGGGGTTCAGGGAGAGTTTAGCCTTTAACCTACTTGGCTGGTGCTGGGAACCAAACCATAAACTTAACTGCTACTTTCTTCCTGATTGGTGATTCTGAGGAAGTGAAGTCCCATGAGCAGGCTTGAAGTGCGGGGGTGCAGATTTGTTGGGGAATAATCTGGAGGCTGGTGCTATCCTCAGGGTTTTTTTTTTTTTTTTTTTTTTTTTTTTTTTTTTTTTTTTTTTTTTGGGCGGGGGTTACCTGGAGAATGATGTTAGACATAGGTCTTGTTGGTGGATAGCCTGGAAACTGGTGCTAAGTACTGTCCTGTTTGTTAACTTGAGTTCAACATCAGGTCAGGTTCTCTAAGATGGATTCTGAACTCAAAAGATTTGATCTCTAAGTTTTAAGGATAAAAGTGTGGTATAGCAAGCAGTGAGTTTTCCTATGGAAAATATACACAGATTCAGTCAAGGTCTATAAAGAGTTGTCTTGGAATTTTGATGGGAATTGCCTTGAGTCTGTAAATTGGTTTTGGTAAGATGGTCATTTTTACTCTGTTAATCTTATAGATCTATGAGTATAGGAAATCATTCCATCTTCTGATGGCTTCTTCAATTTCCTTCTTCAGACACACTTGAAATACTTGTCATACTGGTCTTATTTCCTTGGTTAGACTTAATCAAGATATTTTAGATTATTTGTGGCTATTATGAATGGGGTTGTTTCTCTAACTCCTTTCTGGGCCAGGTTATTCTTAGTATATAGGAGGGCTATTGATTTCTTTGAGTTAATTTTGATAAAGTTGTTTGTCAGCTGTAGGAGTGCTCTGGAAGAATTTTGGGAGTTGATTATGCATGGTGTCATATCATTCACAAGTAGAGATACTTTGACTTCTTTTTTCTAATTTGTATCTCCTAGTTCTCCCTTAATTGTCTTATTGTTGTAACTAGAAATTCAAGTTTTATGTTAAAGACATAGGGAGAGAGTGCAGAAACTTATTTTATCCCTGATTTTAGTAAAACTGCTTTCGGTTCTCTCCATTTAATTTGATGTTGGCTATTGCCTTACCGTATATTGCTTTGATTATACTTAGGAATGTGCCTTGTATCCCTGATATCTCCAAGACTTTTAACATGAAGGGGGTTGGATTTTGTCAAAGGCTTTTTCAGCATCTAATGCAATGAACATGTGATTTTTTTCCTTTCAATTTGTTTATATGATTATGTAGATTGATTTTTAAATACCGAACCATCCCCACATCCCTGGATGAAGTCTCCTTGATTATGGTGAATGATCTTTTATGTTTCCTTGGATTTGGTTTGTGAATATTTTGTTAATAGTCATAAGAGAAATTAGTCTGAATTTTTTTCTTTTTGAAACTTTGTGTGGTTTACATATCAGAAGGACTATAGCCTCATAAAATGAGTTTTGCATAACTATTTCTGTTTCTCCTTTCTAGACTAGTATGAGGAGTATTGGTATTAGGTCATCTTTGAAAGTCTGAAAGAATAGTGCACTAAAACCTTCTGTCACTATACTTTTTCTTAGTTGGGAGATTTTAATGACTGCTTCTATTTCCTTAAGGGTTATAGGACTATTTGGGTAGTTTATCTTATATTGATTTAATTTTGGTAAATATTACCTGTTTAGAAAAATCTTTTATTTCATTTATATTTTCCAATTTTGTAGAGAATAGACTTTTGAAATCATGATTTTTTTTTTTAATTTTCTCACTTTCCATTTTGAATCCCTTTTTATTTTTCTGATTTTGTTAATTTGAATACTGTGTTTCTACCTTTTAGTTAGTTTGGCCTACAAGCTTTTCTATTTGGTTGATTTTCTCAAAGAACATGCTCTGGGTTTTGTTGATTCTTTGGATTGAACTCTATGTTTCTAACTGATTGATTTTAACTCCTCGTTCGAATATTTCCCAAAGTCTACTCCTCTTGGGTATGTTTGTTGCCTTTTCTTCTGGAGTTTTCAGGTGTGTTGTTAAGGTGCTAGTATGAGATCTCTGTAATTTCTTTCTTTGTTTCTTTTCTTTTCTTTTTTTGTTTTTTTTTTTGCAGAAAACTGCATATATCTTTTTATTCACAAAAGGCAGAGAGTTAACGGGTTTTATTTTATCTTGTAAAACATATTCAATAGAATCTTTTCGTACGGTTATTTTTATTGGATATTTCTTTATATACATTTCAAATGTTATTTCCTTTCTGAGTTTCCTGTTCATAAGCCCCCATAAGCTCCACTCCCCTTCTTCTAAAAGGGTGTTTCCCTCCTCGTCCATTCTCTATTATTGTCCCCCACTGCAGCATTCCCTTACAACACTGGAGGTGCAACCTTGACAGGATCAAGGGCTTCTCCTTCCATTGGTCCCCACCAAGGCCATCCTCTGCTACATATGCAGTTGGAGCCATGGGTCAGTCCATGTAAAGCCTTTGGGTAGTGGTTTAGTCCCTGGTTGGTTGGCATTGTTTTTCTTATGGGGTTGCAACCCGATTCAGCTCTTTCAATTCTTTCTCTAATTCCTACATGGGGGTTCAGTGGTTTACTGCTAGCATACTCCTCTGTATTTGACATAATCTGGCTGTGTCTCTCAGGAAAAATCTCTATCTGGTTCCTGCCACCATGCACTTCTTAGCTTTATCAATCTTATCTAGTTTTGGTGGCTGCATATATATGGGCCACATATGGGGCAGGCTCTGAATGGCAGTTCCTTCAGTCTCTGCTCCAAACTTTGCCTCCATATGCCCTCCTATGAATACTTTTGTTCCCCCTTTTAAGAAGGAGTGAGATTTTCCTCATCCTTCTTCTTGAGCTTCATGTGGTCTGTGGATAGCATCTTGAGTAACTTGAACTTTTGGGCTAATATCCACTTATCAGTGAGTACATACACTATACTTTTTCTATGTGTGTTTTTCTGTGATTGGGTTACCTCACTCAGGAAGATAATTTCTAGTTCAATCCATTTGCCAATGAAGTTCTTGAAGTAATTGTTTTTGATAGCTGAGTAGTACTCCATTGTGTAGATGTACCACATTTTCTATATCTGGGTTGTTTCCAGCTTCTGGCTATTTTAAATAAGGCTGCAATGGACAGAGTAGAGCATGTGTCTTTGCTGTATGTTGGACCATCCTTTGGATATATGCCCAGGAGAGGTATAGCTGGGTCCTCAGGTAGTTCAATGTTCAATTTTCTGAGTAAACTCCAGACCCGTTTCCAGAGTGGTTGTAACAGTTTGCAATCCCATCAACAAAGGAGCAGTATTCCTCTTTCTCCACATCCTTGCCAGCATCTGCTGTCACCTGTTTTTTTGACCCTAGCCATTCTGACCAGTATGAGGTGGAATCTCAGGGGTTTTTTTATTTGTATTTCCCTGATAACTAAGGATGTTAAGCATTTTTTTAGGTAGTTCTGAGCCATTCGATAATCCTCAGCTGAGAAATCTTTGTTTAGCTCTGTACCCCATATTTTGATAGGGTTATTTGACTCTCTGGAGTCTAATTTCTTGAGTTCTTTTTATATTTTGGATATTAGCCATCTTTCAGATGTAGGATTGGTAAAGATCTATTTTTTTAGTTTTTTATGAGATATATTTCTTTACTTACATTTCAAATGTTATTCCCTTTCCCAAGTTCTTATCCATAAGCCCTCACCTCCTTCACTCTTCCTCCCACAGACAGGAATTCCATCCATACATCTCCCTTACTGCCCATCCCCATCTTTCCCTGCACTGGGGTCCAATCTTGGAAGGAACAAGGGCTTCCTTTTCCACTGCTGCCCCAACAAGGTTATTCTTTGCTACATATGCAGTTGGAGATCTGGGTAGCGGTTTAGTCCCTGGAAACTCTGGTTGGTTTTATTTTTGTTTTTATGGGGTTGTAAGCTCCTTCATCTCTTTCAAGATTTCCTCTAATTTCCCCCAAGGAGGTCCTGTTCTCAGTTTGGTGGTTTGCTGCTAGCATTGACCTCTGTATTGGACTTGCTCTGGATGTGGGCTCCTCCAAAGTGCTTGGGTCACTTCTCCAGCCCTGCCATCTGTAGCATTCCAAGGTGTGATTGATTCCCCTCCATTGTTGATGCTGTTCTTTGTGGTCCTCTCATACTACTGGCATTTCCAATATACTGGGACTTTTCACTGAAAGTAGGCTTCACCAATAGCCTCTCATAGGCTCCATTCATGGTGCCAAGATTCAGCTCCTTTTCATGACCCCTTTAGTCCTGTTCCTTCTACTGCAACTGAGACTGCACCTTTACCAGTGGCCTTGAAAGAGCCAGAGTTGGGGGTCAATCTAAGGCCAGTGGGAAAGTTCCACTGCAAACCTCCAAGCACAAAGACCCCTCCCTTCCAGAGAGTAGTTAGTGCCTGGAGCAAGTGTAAACCAAATTGTCAAACAAAGCTGCCTGTGACTCCCAACCGACCTCCCCTTGACTCCTAACCATCCACTCTGGAGAGTCCAGAATGGTCCTCTGTCTACAAGTCAGTTTGAAGGTTGCTTCTCCCCTGCCTAGCTACCAGTTGTTTAAGTTACCAATTATTCACATTTTGCCCCAATTAATTGGAAAGTATATAATTCCCTGTTAGAGTTGGTTCAGAGTTGCCTCCCCCTGAAAGGGACTCAACCCTAAAGCACTGGAATAAAAGTTCTTGCAATTGAATTGATTGTTGCCTCCATGAATCTCACTCAGAGGTCCCAGAAAAGGGTCATGGACAGGTCCCTCCCAGACATCCATGGCTTCTCACAATGCCAAGCCTCAGCTTGACCCTTTCATGCCGCAAAACCAGTACCACCTGCATGACTCCTACAAATTACCAAGTACAGCTGCAGTGGGAGGTACAACGTTGGCTATCTCTGGAATTTGGCTTCTTTGTGTTCTCAGAAAACACTTCCAAGAAAATATCACCTGAGCTATGCTAGTCTCTTCTTAATCACCGCTAATTTCTTAGCTCCTGCTAACCAGCATCAATTGTCCCAGTAGTCCCTTCTATTTTTCAATCTAAAGCCAGAGTCATATGACTGAAGCTGCCAAGTTCTGCTGCTTGCAGGATCTGGAACATGGTTCCCCTTATTCTATTACCAGCTTTCTGTTTTTCAACTCCTTTTCTGCCTATGCATGGCTTTCCTGGAACTTGTTTGTAGATTGACTTGAACTCAGAGATCTGCATGGCTATGTCTTTTGTAGTACTGGGATTAAAGGCGTGTACCACCAAGCCTGGAGTTAAGCTTTCTTCTTTACCTAGAAACTGCTTTGTCCCAGGCTGGCCGGCCTTGAACTCAGAAATCTGTTTGGCTCTGTCTTCTGGGATTAAAGGTGTGTGCCTGCAGGTACACTTAGCGGGGTAGGATCTTGCCCTCGAATTTCTTAGTCTGTTTTCTCCTAGAACATAGGATTCCGTTCCATTTCACTTCTTGGTACACTTTTAATAATTGAACCATATGTTTTATATTTTTCCTTTCTAAGCTTGCTATACTTTTGCAGAACAGTCTCTTTCCTATGGTTCAGTCTGGTCATGTGATGGAAGCCTGATCTAATCTACTGAGTAGATGACAGCACTTGGCACTGGGATAAAAAATTACCCGGAACTTACAATCTGTTTCTTTAGTGTATGTCAGTACTTGCCCATCCCAAGCATTAGGCTGTAAGGAATCAACACACAAAGAATTCTCTAGTTAGTTATAATGACCTTTTTATAGGGCCTTTATCAGCTCTTCACTGCATTACCACTTTTCAGGTGATTTAATCATCCAGCTCCTGTCATCATGCTGACACATTCCCACTGGAGTAATAGGATTATATTTTAGGTGGACCATGCCAGGCAAATCCTACTTTTCTATTTGTTTTTGAGGAAAGGGTCACTTGTGGTTGAGAGAACAGATATTTTGCCTTCTTAGAGAACCTTCTTAAAGAATGTGCCTTAAGGTTGAACTCAACTAACAGGCCAGTAACTAGCACCAGTTTTCAGGTTACCTACCCAATAAGACTTGGGTCTAGCACTAGTTTCCAAGTTAACTCCCAACAAGACCCAGGTGTAACACCAGTTTCTAGGTTATTCCTCAACAAATCTGCACACACACACCCCAGGTAACAGTAGGTGGGTTCTATCTACTTGCCCTCTTCCCCATATCATATCTAATCAGTTGCCTATGGATGTTCTGAAGACAGCTATGTAATTGTTGTTGGGTTTGAAATGGATTTCTCCATTTAAATATCTCCTATATGATCCTAGAGCAGTGATTCTCAGTACACTTCTTCATGTTGTGCCATTCCCCCAAGTATAAAATTTTTCCCATGCTACTCTGTTACTGTAAGGGGTTTGCTACTGCTGTTGAATTATAAGGTGAATATATAATAGGCAGGATACGTGATATGCAGCCCTTGTGAAATAGTCATTCATCCCCAGAGAGGTTGACAGCTATAGGTTGAGAACACCACACTAGAGGTTCTGTAACCAGTAATCAAGTGGTGGTATTAAGCCATTTTCATGGCATTGATTATCAACTCTGTATATCGTTCAGAGTGGTGCTTTCTATATGATGAAGCAACATTTTAATCCCAATAGCAGAATTTGTGATATTCCAGCTTCCTATTAGGCTTAAGAAGAACTTGGGGCCCGTGTAATCAAAAGGTACACCGAGGCTAGTGAGGTCTTTGGCATAGACACTTTTGCTGTCACAGTCTCTGCAATTCCCACCCCCGACTTTACCATTAGTCTTTGATGAACAACTGATGCCACAGGTGCCGATTGTCCACCTTTCTCCTTCAGTCTCACACCCAGAACCTTCAAACAGGTCTAGGAACCAGGATTGCAGTGGAGCCAATGACCTCAGATCACAGACAGGGTAGGTGGCAACTCCCTGGGGGAAAGGAATCCTTTAAAAACTTGAGTGAGTGATGATTACTCTCTACATTTCTGAGATGAATGTTATTATGAGGGTCAGTATACTCTTCCATGTGAATACCATACTGATTTATATTCATGGCGAAAAATAAATAAATAAGAAAACAGAGTGTGGAGTAACAGAATTTATTTGGTCAAAGAACTGCAAATCACATACAAGGAATAAGAACATCTCTACACTTTGTCCTTCACATTTCCCAGAATGGGGTTATAAAAGTCAGTCTGCCCAGCAACTTCTTGGCAGAGGGGAAAATCCGAACATCAAGAGTGCCAGGGTAGGGATTTAGTCTCTTCCATCCTCAGATTCCATGAGTTGCAGAAGAGGGTAGGTAGGCAGTGTTTCCCCAGGTTTCCAGCTTCTTGTATTCAACCTGTCCCTGTACCCTGGGCATTGTTTTCCACATCCAGAGTATCCTTCTCAGAGTCAGCGAAGGCAGGCAAGGGCAGAGGAATAGTGGATTCCACCTGAGGGGTAAGGCATGTTCCTGTCTGGGACATGGGTTCAAATTTCTTGTTCCAGAGGTCTCCCTCAGGTTGACAGTGTGCCCACAGGACCCAGGTTGACTGAGTAACTGAGCACTAGCAAACAAGCAGAGGCCTCTGCCCTTGCTTGATCTTGTTCTTCTTCTTCTTAGATCTTTGTCTCCCTCCCTGACCACAGAGCTGCCCAGTGTTCATGGAGCCCTGAGTGGTGAGGAGTCTGTCAGCATTGTGCCCTGGTTGATTGTCCTTGTCTGGAGCATCCCTGCCCCAGTTTGCTGTATATCTGGGCTGATGAATCACAGTTCCATTGGCTGACAAATTGACTTTGGTACTCTTGAGGTTCTGCCCAGCTTTCTGGTGGTTCTGTTCCTGATGCACTTTCCCCTCCCCTGAGGAGGTTTCTTTGGTGGCTGTATTCTTCCTGTTTTCTCGGGGCATTTGTACAGCTTCTGTGCAAGAGTTTCTCTTGTGCTTTTTCTTCCGGGTTTTCTTCTGCTGGGATTCAGGGTGAAGAACCCCATGTACTCTGCCCACAGACACATCAGCATTGACCTTTTCAAGGTCAGTCTGCTGGACATAGAAGAGCATATAGGCAGGCTCACTCAGGACAGAAGACACATCGCACCTGGTGACCTTAGAATCATCCATCTTATACCACTTCCCATGGCTGGCTTTGACATAACAGAAGTAATGTCCACAGGAACAAGTCTCCCCATCATGGACCAGGACGGCATAGAGAGCATAAGGCAAGGGTCCTGCAGTTGGCTGTGACAGGTATGGCTGCAGGTCAAGGTACTCTGGGTAGCTTACTACCCTGTTCAACTTGTCACCCCCGAAATCGTAGGAGCGGTTTAACACTAGCAGGAGAACCTTTGAGGCACTCTGAACCTTCGTGGTCTTAGAAGCTGGCACCTTCCCTCTACACCCACCACAGTAGTAGGCGTTGTCCCCCTGCAACTCTTCTACCTTCACTAAGTCCTCCAAGGCTTGCTTCACACTCTGAGCAGAGCAGATATCCAGGAAGAGGTTCAGAAGGATCAGAGAATCTAAGGTGCCCTGGCAGTGGTGACACTTGATCTGAGATCTCATCTGGCCTCCAAATATGTCATAGATCAGGAGCTGTCCTTGAGGAGGTTTCTGATTGCTTGCACCCTCAGAAGGCAGGATTCATGCATAGTATTCAAGGTGAACATGAGAAACTCATGGGCATCTTCCTGCCTGTGCTTGTGGAAGGTAGAGGTCAATATCTCGGAGGGTTTCATGACACCTCCTGAGTGGGAGTGGAGGAGACTCTGGGTCACATGAGCTTCCATAGCACACATCTTACAGCCTTCTGGGTAACAACACCTCTGAGAATGCTCCTGGGACAGCATGTAGTCGGCAAGAGGTGGTGTGTGTGTCAAGCACTGCAGGACTGCATTCAGGTAGCAGCTGTTGCCTATGTTCTGGAGCCCAGACCCTGGTCTTTGGAGCCTCTGCAAACTCAGACTGGGCTTCCCCTTGGCAGACAGCTCCTCTAGCACCTGGGCTTCATCCTGATGGAGCTCTGGGGTAGCAGGTGGTGACATGGCTGGATCTTCTACAGGACAAGAACACAAAATGACTTTAGGGCCAGCAGCTTTGGTGGAGGACATGTCAGTGGTCAAATCTTTTAACTTCAGACTCCATTTTAGAAAACCTAACCTTAGTTTGAACTCACGAAAAGCAACAAGACAGTACCTAGCACTAATATCCATGTTACCCCCTCAAAAAAAAAATGAAAAGAAAAGAAAAAAACAAAACAATACAAAACAAAACAATACAATACAAAACAAAAAAAGCCAAAAAACTCTAAACCTAAATCCAGTCTCTAGGTTACAAGCCCAACAAGTTAGCTACACCAGGTTATTACCCCAACAGATCTGCACCCCCAGGTTAAAAGCCCAGTCCCTCCCCAACGACCACTCATGCAGAGGGCAGCAGACATTAAGTATGTGATATGACTCTCAGCACACACCAGTATGTTAAAAGGTCATAAAAATTTTCCAACTAGATGCTTGCATACTCACCCTCACCCCGCTGCTTGCTGCTTACTGTAAACCCTGCCCCTGAGTGATATTCTGGGCTCATCATCACCAAAACCTTCCTACTCACAGTGGTTCCCTAGCTAGCTGGAATAAAAGGCCACACTCTGAGTGCATCTGATCAGTTCCTATATGGTTTGCAGAGAGGCCGGCAATTTTCTCACACTAAATGTTCAAGCTGTGAATGCCAGATTTCACCTTATACCAGTGAGAATGGCTAAGATCAAAAACTCAAGGAGACAGCAAAATGCTGGCGAGGATGCGGAGAAAGAGGAACACACCTCCACTGTTGGTTGGATTGCAGACTGGTACACCCATTCTGGAAATCAGTCTGGATGTTCCTCAGAAAATTGGACATTGAAGTACCTGAGGACCCAGCTATACCTCTCTTGGGCATATACCCCCAAAGATGCCCCAACATATAACAAAGACACGTACTCCACTATGTTCATAGCAGCCTTTTTTGTAATAGCCAGAATCTGTAAAGAACACAGAAGCCCTTCAACAGAGGAATGGATACAGAAAATGTGGTACATCTACACAATGGAATATTACTCAGCTATCAAAAACAATGACTTTATGAAATTCATAGGCAAATGGATGGAACTGGAAAATATCATCCTGAGTGAGGTAACCCAATCACAGAAAAACACAGATGTTATGCATTCATTGATAAGTGGTTATTAGCATCAATGCTTGAATTACCCTAGATGCACAGAACACATGAAACTCAAGAATGATGGTCAAAATGCGAATGCTTCACTCCTTCTTTAAACGGGGAACAAAAATACCCTTGGCAGGGAATAGGGAGGCAAACTTTAGAACAGAGGCAGAAGGAACACCCATTCAGAGCCTGCCCCACATGTGGCCCATTCATATACAGCCACGAAACTAGATAAGATGGATGAAGCAAAGAAGTGCATGCTGACAGGAACCGGATATAGCTCTCTCCTAAGAGACACAGCCAGAATACAGCAAATACATAGGCGAATGGCAGCAGCAAACCACTGATCTGAGAACGGGATCCCCATTGAAGGAATCAGAGAAAGGATTGGAAGAGCTTGAAGGGGCTCGAGACCCCATATGAACAACAATGCCAACCAACCAGAGCTTCCAGGGACTAAGCCAGTACCCAAAGACTGTACATGGACTGACCCTGGGCTCCAACCTCATAAGTAGCAATGAATAGCCTAGTAAGAGCACCAGTGGAAAAGGAAGCCCTTGGTCTTCCCTAGGCTGAACCACCAATTAATGTGATTGTTGGGGGAAGGTGGTAATGGGGGGAGCATTGAGGAGGGGAAGCTCATATAGAAGTGGAGGTGGAGGGTTTAGGGGGATGTTGACCTGGAAGCCAGGAAGGGGAATAACAATCGAAATGTAAATAAGAAATACTTATGTTAATAAAGACAAAAAAAAGTGCAGAGAAGTCCCCATGTCTCCAGAAGTTTGTCCCAGCAACTTAAATACATCCTTATGCATGTCTAGGGCATCAGGAGAAGACAAGGATAGACTGGCTACAGGACAAGAAAATAAAGGTACTTTAGGGCCAACAGCTTTGGTGGTGGACACACAAGATGTAAAGACCTTACAGTGAGACTTACCTTCTGTGAAAGTGGGAGCAGTCACCATGTTTCTATGATCCTCTTAAAATAACCTGCTGGAGTCTGCTAAGTGAGCAGAAGGAAGTCTTTCCCTCCAGAAAATCCCTGTAAGTGAGGACCAATCCCAAATGCTCAGCGTTTTATAGTTTAGTCCTGTGGCCACGCCCACAAACCTTCCCAGAACTGCGAATCCCAGACAAGCCCCGCCCAAGTTGGGTGTGGATTCTGCTGCAAAGAAGCTCTGAAATCTGATCTCTTTGGACTCCATTTTCCTGCATTCAGCTCCGTTTTCTTATTTGTATTAAGCTTGGGTTTTACTTGGAATAAAGTTACAAAGCCATGTCAAATAGAGGAAATGATGACTAGGCCTGCCATACAAGAGTTTGCTTCACCTTGATAAACACACAGAATCAGTGTAAACAACCTAGGCCTAGTTTTGTTTATTTGGGTTTTTTTTGTTTGTTTGTGTATTGGTTTTGTTTTGTTTTCTTGGTTGAAGTTGGACCTGCAATGAGATCATTTCTCTGGTAGCAGATACATTTTTCAGTCAAGGTCATATGGTCAATGATGTCATCAATGCCACTAAGGAAACTGCTGATCCTTAGTGGGGTTGGGGTGGGAATGAGGATGACCTTGAATCTACAGTCTGCTTCTTTAGTATATATCAGTACCCAAATGTACAAAGTATTTTGATGTAGGTGTTTTACCCACAGCTAACTCTCTAATTACTTATAATAACATTTTTGTAGTGCTATCTATCACCTCTAATGATACAACTCCAGTGGAGGTGATTCAATCACACACACACACACAAAGACACACACACACACACACACACACACACACACCATACTTATCAACCAAAAACTTTCTTAATTCTTGCTCTATCTCCTTCTGAAGCAGTGAAATCAGATTGCGTTTTTGCTATTTCTAAACAGAGTGAGCAAAATTCTCCTCAAAGTCTTATTATTTTAAGTAATATCCTTACTATTTTCTGGGTCAAGTTACTGCTTTAGCTTTATTCCAGTAAGTTCAAATTGATTTTCTGGGTTTTTAGTTACATGTCAATGATATTAGGCCTTGCGTATTCCCTCTAAACTCTTTACCACTGCCATGCACCCACATTCCCCTTCCATTCTTTCTTTCAGTCAGGAATTGTCAAAGTTGTCAGAGCGTTCTTAAAGGCAAAACATATACAGAATGCAGATTGCTTTATGTCTACTTTAATAATTCCTAATAATCTGGACATTGAATTTTAGAGGAATGTTCAAGTTACTAACATTGTTCCCTGTGCTAAATCATGGTTTTCAGACTATTATATTGGCATTATATTTTATTAATATTATCAGTCTAAGGTATTGATCATTGCTCACATAGCATTTCAGAAGATTTGGAAAAACTGAGTGTAGTGTGAAGCAAGTGCGAGATGAGTTCGAGAGTTCTGCTGTGTGTGGTTAGTTCTGCAGATACCACCTTCTAGCAATACGCACACCGTGAGAATGACACCAAGCCTGTAGTCTTCCTGTTATGGCCTCTGATGATGGATCTGGTTTAAACATAGCCACCCAAGGGCAATTACAGTGGGTGCCAATCTACCTACTTTACCTCTTCTACTTAGAGGCAACAAAGGGGTGTCTGCCTTGGTATACATTTGATTGCGTTGGGGGGAGATTATAGCCTTTAACCTACTTGGCTGTTGCAGGGAAACAAACCATAAACTTAACTGCTACTTTCCTCCTGATTGGTGATTTATTAGGAAGTGAAGTGCCATGAGCAGGCTTGAAGTATTGAGGTGCAGATTTGTTGGGGAATAATCTGGAGACTGGTGCTAGACTCAGGGGTATTTTTGGTTGGGGGTAGCCTCTCAGGGTTGTTTTGATTTGTATTTCCCTGATAACTAAGGATGGTGAGCATTTCCTTAGGTAGTTCTGAGCCATTTGATAATCCTCAGCTGAGGAATCTATGTTTGGCTCTGTACCTGATTTGTTTTTATCTTTATTGACATGAGTATTTCTTATTTACACTTTTATTGTTATTCTGCTTCCTGGTCCCAGTCAACATCCCCCTAAGCCTAAGCCCCCCTCCCCTTCTATATGGGTGTTTCCCTCCTCATCCTCCCCCCATTACCACCCTCCCCTCAACAATCACTTTCAGTCTTGGCAGGACCAAGGGCTTCCCCTTCCACTGGTGCTCTTACTAGGCTATTCATTGCTACCTCTGAGGTTGGAGCCCAGGGTCAGTCCATGTATAGTCTTTGTGAACCCCATTTTTAATAGGGTTATTTTTCTCCCTGCAGTTTAACTTCTTGATTCTTTGTATATTTTAGAT
The DNA here is from genome assembly GCF_011064425.1 of Rattus rattus. Lineage (NCBI taxonomy): Eukaryota > Metazoa > Chordata > Mammalia > Rodentia > Muridae > Rattus > Rattus rattus. The sequence continues at coordinate 103,721,544 of NC_046155.1, forward strand.
ATAAGCCCTCTGTCTGTTATAGGATGGGTAAATATCTTTTCCCAATCTGTTGCTTGCTTTTTTGTCCTAACAACAGTGTCATTTGCCTTACAGAAACTTTGCAGTTTTATGAGATCCCATTTGTCGAAGCTTGATCTAAGAGTATAAGTCATTGATGTTTTGTTCAGGAAATTTTCTCCAGTGCCCATGTGTTCAAGATGCTTCTCCACTTTTTCTTCTATTAGTTTGAGTGTATCTGGTTTGATGGGGAGGTCCTTGATCCACTTGGACTTAAGCTTTGTACAGGGTGATAAGCATGGATCAATCTGCATTCTTCTACATTTTGACCTCCAGTTGAACCAGTACCATTTGCTGAAAATGCTATCTTTTTTCCATTGGATGGTTTTGGCTCTTTTGTCAAAAATCAAGGGACCATAGGTGTGTGGGTTCATTTCTGGGTCTTCAATTCTATTCCACTGTTCTATCTATCTGTCTCTGTTCCAATACCATGCAGTTTTTATCACTATTGCTCTGTAATACTGCTTGAGGTCAGTGATAGTGATTCCCCCTGAAGTCCTTTTATGGTTGAGGATAGTTTTTGCTATCCTGGGGCTTTTGTTATTCCAGATGAATTTGCAAATTGTTCTGTCTAACTCTCTGAAGAATTGGATTGGTATTTTGATGGGGATTGCATTGAATCTGTAGATCACTTTTGGTAAAATGGCCATGTTTACTATGTTAATCCTGCCTATCCATGAGCATGGGAGATCTTTCTATCTTCTGAGGTCTTCTTCAATTTCTTTCTTCAGAGGCTTGAAGTTCTTATCAGACAGATCTTTTACTTGCTTGGTTAAAGTCACACCGATGCATTTTATATTATTTGGGACTATTATGAATGGTGTTGTTTCCCTAATTTCTTTCTCGGCTTGTTTCTGTATTGTGTAGAGGAAGGCTACCGATTTATTTGAGTTAATTTTATACCCAGCCAATTTGCTGAAGGTGTTTATCAGCTTTAGTAGTTCTCTGGTGGAACTTTTGGGATCGCTTAAATATACTATCATATCATCTACAAATAGTGATATTTTGACTTCTTCTTTTCCAATCTGTATTCCCTTGATCTCCTTTTGTTGTTTGATTGCTCTGGCTAGAAAATCAAGAACTGTATTGAATAAGTAGGAAGAGAATGGGCAGACTTGTTAGTCCCTGCCTTTAGAGGGATTGCTTCAAGTTTCTCTCCATTTAGTTTAATGTTAGCTACTGGTTTGCTGTATATGGCTTTTACTATGAGTGCCTGCAGAAAAAAAAACAAAACAAACAAACAAACAAACAAACAAACAAAAAAACCAGAAGACAGCATATATCAGCAGTTTGACAGCACACCTAAAAGCTCTAGAACAAAAAGAAGCAAATACACCCAGGAGGAGTAGAAGGCAGGAAATAATCAAACTCAGAGCTGAAATCAACCAAGTAGAAACAAAAAGGACCATAGAAAAAATCAACAGAAATAAAAGTTGGTTCTTCGAGAAAACAATAAGATAGATAAACCCTTAGCCAGACTAATGAGAGAACACAGAAAGTCTGTCCAAATTAACAAAATCAGAAATGAAAAGGGAGACATAACTACAGAATCAGAGGAAATTAAAAAAAATCATCAGATCCTACTATAAAAACCTATATTCAACAAAACTCAAAAATCTGCAGGAAATGGACAATTTCATAGACAGATACCAGGTACTGAAGTTAAATCAGGAACAGATAAACCATTTAAACAACCACATAACTCCTAAAGAAATAGAAGCAGTCATTAAAGGTCTCCCAACCAAAAAGAGCCCAGGTCCACACAGGTTTAGTGTGGAATTCTCAGACCTTCATAGAAGACCTCATACCAATATTATCCAAACTATTCCACTAAATTGAAACAGATGGAGCGCCACCGAATTCCTTCTATGAAGCAACAATTACTCTTATACCTAAACCACACAAAGACCCAACAAAGAAAGAGAAATTCAGACCAATTTCCCTTATGAATATCGATGCAAAAATACTCAATAAAATTCTGGCAAACCGAATCCAAGAGCACATCAAAACAATCATCCACCATGATCAAGTAGGCTTCATCCCAGGCATGCAGGGATGGTTTAATATACGGAAAACCATCAACGTGATCCATTATATAAACAAACTGAAAGAACAAAACCACATGATCATTTCATTAGATGCTGAGTAAGCATTTGACAAAATTCAACACCCCTTCATGATAAAAGTTCTTGAAAGAATAGGAATTCAAGGCCCATACCTATACATAGTAAAAGTCATGTATCTGATATTTTAGTAGGATTAATTTACACTCTGGAGTCTAACTTCTTGAGTTCCTTGTATATTTTGAATATTAGCCCTCTTTCAGATGTAGGATTGATAAAGATCTATTTTTAAATTTTTTAATAGATATATTTCTTTACTTACATTTCAAATGTTATTCCCTTTCACAGTTTCCTGTCCATAATCCCCCACCCTCTTCACTCCCCCTCCCCCATACAGGAATTCCATCCATACATCTCCCTTACTGCCCACCCCATATTCCCCTGCACTGGGGGTCCAATCTTGGAAGGAACAAGGACTTCCTTTTCCACTGGTGCCCCAACAAGGGTATTCTTTGCTACATATGCAGTTGGAGCCCTGTGTCAGTCCACGTATATATAGTCTTTCGTTAGTGGTTTAGTCCCTGGAGACTCTGGTTGGTTGACATTGCTGTTTTTATGGGGTTGTAACCTCCTTCACCTCTTTCAAGACTTCCTCTAATTTTCCCCCAAGGAGGTCATGTTCTCAGTTTGTTTTCTGA